>NW_015379949.1:2774-4740 GCF_001522545.3 Parus major
TCATAGTGCACATAGCTCCTTGTACCTTGTAATGCTGATAAGAAAAAATAAACAACTGAGACTGAACGAGAGAAAAAACTAGCCTCCCGTCTCATCAATCTTCAGTTCAAAGGGAAAAAGAACCCAAATCCAAAAATTCATAACTAGACAGCTGGCAACAAAGAAATGGGAAGTGCTTTAGCTGTACATGCTGTATCTCCCACTCCTTTATGGAGAGTGGCCAAAGGAGCTGTGAACACATAAAACAGCTGTGCCCTATTAGCAAGCTGTCAGATAGATGCAAGCCAGTCACTTTGAACAAATGACAAACACCCTTGACTCTTCACAGCAGAGTCTGGTGTGCCCATTTTATGAGCAGATGTGTTACTGTAATCACACATAATGCAGTGATTCAATGAAAAAGGAAAAAAGGAAACAACTCTAGAAAGATGTTTTCTTAATTGGAGAGGACTAGTAACATCCATTTCCATAATGTAATGAAAATGGTTTATGTGGCTGTAAGGAAGCATTTCCAGAGTAATTTGCCTGGGCATGGTGGCAGAAGGGACAATTTTGATGATGGTAAATTGCAGTCTCAAAGGCTCGAAAGTCTGTGATGGACTTATATCCCTTCTGGATATAACCTGGAGCTCAGGGAGATAAATCCTACTTTGGAATTCTTTGCAGCCATGCTGGGGAGTCAAGTATAGCCAGTCACCCCCAGAGAGGCCCTTCAAGCAGTGCCAGACATCTGCAGCAAGGGAGCAGTCACCCAGTCACCCTGGGCTGCCCTCATCACTAATAGGCACTCTCAGAGTGTGAGTCACATGGCCTGCTTTAGATGCCTACCTTTGCAAAAGAATTATTGCCAAGAGTAATGCCTATGTTTGGCAAAATGATCTCCATCCCTGGCTTCTCTTTGCTGATATCTGGTGGGCTGCAAATTTCAAAGCCATCTGTGGAGTTATTTTTCCAGTATGATTAAATGTTTTACTCTTTGATGAATGCCACTTGCATAACAGGTGTGGTCTGGGCTCTGATCTCAGCAATTAAGCTGCAGATACCAGTGGAGCTTTTGCATAAACTGAACTCTCTTCCCTTAAACTAAGAGTGCTTGAATGTCTTTAATCCAGTAAGAGATAACTTCCACCATCAGCCCAATGTTCTTATGGATTCATGATGGAATATTAGACTAGTTTTGTTTTAGTGCATTTTGAAAATCATGCATATATTTGTTACTGTGAGTACATGACAGATAATGTCATGTATCATTTTGGTTTTATACTAGTCTATCGTATATTATGAGAAAAGAGGAAAAAATATGAAAAAAATTCTCAAGTACCCATACACTGCCCATCAGTTAAAATGGCCTTTAAAAAAAGCCAATATTAAAAACCAATAAATAAATTTATTAATTAATTTCATACCTTGTAGATGCTCGCAGATTTTCATTTCACTGGTGGTACTCTGTTCCCTTGACAGCTTGTGATTCACATGAGAAAATGATTTTCCCATGTTCTATGACAACAGAGGAAATATATACATATAAATGAAAAAAGCTGTTTCCATCAATTCAAACAAGGAAGCTGAGAATGTATTTTGGAGATGTATATAAAAAAATTTGAAGAGGTAACAGTGAATTAAACACAACATATTTGCACAGAATTTGTACGAACAGCTCACAAACTTCACAGAATGCTTTATTCCTATTATCTCAATTAACCAATTGGTTTTTCACTTGGAATTTTACCCAATCTTTAAATCTTCCTGCTAGATAAGAAATACATTCAATTTTTCATCATCCTTCACATTAATCACACATGTCCTGCTGCTTCACGTGGGGAATAAAAGATTCTTTAAAACTTTCCGTATTTTAAATTCGATGCTACCAAAAAGCAATCTAATAAAAGAAAGAAGGAAAGAAGGGAAGTGCAGATGGAGGAAGGAAGGGAGGAAGGGTGGGAAGGAAGGAAGGGTGGAAGGAAGG
>NW_015379950.1:0-2442 GCF_001522545.3 Parus major
GTGGTCGCACTGAGGAAGGCTCTGCATCTTCCTCCGTGATCCTTTGATGAAGGTGAGATATTTTCCTCGCTGTGCCCTTTTCACCTTTCTAGGCATCCACAGTCTCTTGTTAGCTGTTTCAGTGATTTCCTAATTAGTTTTAGCAAGCTTTGTCCTTCATTATTTTTGAGTTTTGTTCCCTATTTCTTGCCATGTTTCATCTAGCTTCTGTCTTGGTTGCAATGGATCTTATTCTTGCCCAGTGTTGCATTCTGCAGCTGCAGGATCATGTCCAGAGAAGCTACGGTAGCCAGGAACCAGCATGGGACACGAAGCAGATGGGCTTCTGCTCAGGAAACCATTTCTTCAGCACAGGAACAAACTCAGATCCAGAGACAGAGAGCCCTGAACAGAGGCAGGGAGATGGGTTTTGAGGGACAGAACCAGGGTGGAGTTTCAGGGACCACTCAGAACACAGCAAGGGAGAAACCCCAGGGGCTCAAACCCATCAGAACTCCCTGGGCTGGAACCCCACAAGGGGTCTGGGGTGGGGCAACTCTTCTTGGGTTCACAGGGCACATCCCCTGAGGCAGAGGTTTAGAATTCACATTCCCGGGCTTGGAGCCATACCATTCACTTTAACAATGCTATCTGAAGCTAAATCTTTGCCTCCCTGGGCAGGGGGCACCTCACAGCCCAAGAATGCCTAGGCACAATGCTTTTAACCCTTACAAATTAAAGAATTGTTTTGCATAAGCAAGCAGAATAAATTAGCATAAGTAAGTAAGTTCTTAGCAGAAGTATACAAAAAGTGCTTAGCATAAATTAGAATAAGAAAGCCTGGCAGGCCTAGCTTGACATGAGTGTGACTTGACAAAAAGTTTTAGTATACCAGGGTAGCTAACAGGCAAGTTGGGAATCAAGGGAATCAAGGAAGCAATAAGGAACACTAGCTGCTTTAGGCTATGTAGATTGTGTGTGAACAGCGCAGGGACACTAACTTAACCTATAGAAATCTGATGTAATACAGCTCTAATTGCTTTCTTATAAAATACTAACCTCAGAAGTGTAAGGATGTATGGTATTTTTTATTAAAAAAATATATATATTCAGTTTTTCAGTTTTTATATAAACCCACTGAAATTTTTAAGTGTTGGAGAAGAACTTTGGTGGCATGTGGACCCCTGCTCTACTGACAACTAAAATAAAAGTGCTTTTTCAGACAATCCATTTGTCTGTAAATTCCTCTGAATCACTGTTATAAATGGCAATGTAGTTATTGGTTTTCGCATTTATATATTGGCTTTTGCAAGTTATTATTCATCACAAAAATTCTGATACAGTTCAATATGTATTACCTTTTAACTGCTTTTTGATATAATATAATCTGCCATCTTTTGTATACAACTGTATAGCTTATATAAACAGTAGTGTGATAAATATAAATATATTATAGCTTAGACCATCACAAAATATTAAAATAGAGGCTATGTACTGTTAAATGCTATTATTTGTGTAACTAACTCAGATAATGGTGTGAAATAGCCAAGTTGATTCAATGTATTTGTGGACTATACTGAATTATAAGATAATTAGATATAAGATAAAGGTGACAAGAACCAGGACAACAAGAGAAAATTTACTACCGACTCTTCAGTTATCAGGAAGTGTCAAAACAACAGAATGGAGCCTTGAAAAGAAATAAAATATATTGATTTAGTCCAGCGGGTGGCATGCAGACAAGTCAAAGGTTAAAACCAAGCAAAAGAATTCCCAAAACATGTAAACCCATAGGAATGTTTGAGTATGTACCACCTTCATTAATATGCATTAATGAATGTCATGAAAAGTATATAAGAAAATTGTTTTAAGATAATGGGGTGCTTCTGGCAGCTTGCCAGGAACCCCAGTGCTGGATACTGTCCCTTTTATCCCTTATTAAACTTCTATTTTTTTAAAAAAAATCCTAAATAGTGAGTCTTGTTTCTCACAATCACCATTTGGACAGACTGATTCAGGTAAATCAACAATAAGTCAATCCAGTTCTGGGTATTTACACCTTACCAGGACTGTGAGGAACCAATTTAACTTTTATTTATGCCTCAACATTTTCGGATTTTATGTTATAAAGCCATTTTCTGACATCAGGTGGAAAATTACCAGATGGGCTGAGCCCTAAGACGTGGCATGTGTAGAAGGTGGCTAACACACGTGAGGAGGGGTGGAGACTGCCAAATTACAGTCCCTACACCGTGAGGGTGGCAAGACCCTGGAGCAGGTTACCCAGAGAAGCTGTGGCTGCCTCATTCCTGGAAGTCTTCAAGGCCAGTGTCATGGAGTTACTTTGCCTTTAAGAAAATTGAAGTTTCTGGGAACTGCCTG
The DNA here is from genome assembly GCF_001522545.3 of Parus major. Classification (NCBI taxonomy): domain Eukaryota; kingdom Metazoa; phylum Chordata; class Aves; order Passeriformes; family Paridae; genus Parus; species Parus major. The sequence continues at coordinate 2,362 of NW_015379950.1, forward strand.
GAATCTTTTCTCCTGACCAATTATCGGTCATTGCTGAGAACTGACAGCAGTTTAGGCCATTGAAAAGTGGGATCAACTTGT
>NW_015379951.1:0-2390 GCF_001522545.3 Parus major
CTGGGATGCTGGATGCCCAGCATTCCCCAGCTGTGGTACTCAGGAGTTAGCCTGGCACTGAAACCTCCTGTGATTCTGGATCCTAATTGCTGTCAGTCTGTCCAGAGTCAGAGCTGGACTCTTCACACAGCTCCTGTTTAACCCAAGGAGGTTTAACCTGCCCAAGAGGGGCAGTGGGGGAAGACAAATCCATCAGATGTGCTGAAGGGTCCCTGAGCACATAGACATGTGGCCCTCAGAGGGCTTTTGGGATGTGGTTTTTGGGGTTTGGTTATTCCTGACTGGAGAATGGGATACTCCAGGGGGATTGGATGATGTAGATGGCAACATACCATAAACTGTGCTCTGGAAAATGGCTGATGATGGATCCTAGGACCAAAAACAGGTTTTACATTCTGATCTTTAGCCCAGTTTTGACTTTCTTGTGACCCCTTCACGACCTGCATCTTACCCTGCTCTTTGCTCCTTAGCACATGATTTATATTCCTTGTAACAGCAAATTGAGCCTGCTGTGGGGAGCCATGGATATTGCAATAACAAACAGGAGTGGGTAATAAACTGCAGAAATTAGTGTGGAGAATTGGCCCCACTCCACAAATCACCCACCTGGTTTTGTGCTGACTGCTGTAATATTTATGTGAAGGTGCTATATGAGTGTATGAGCATTTTTATCTGCATGCATCTCCCTATAATCCATTCTTCCATCCACATGGGAAAGAAGCCCTCAAACTTGGAGCTGGAACCCGAGGAAAGAGTGTATTAATTAGTTTATTGGAGTGCAAGGATTGTTAACCACCTATCTGATGATTTTAAACTCTTAATTCTGAGGCATTTCCAGTGTCTGTGAAGCTGGGAAGTTAAAGGGGGGGACATGTGTGTAAATGCACTGTTGCAGTGGTGTTGGACAGGCACAGCTGATGGTCACCAGCAGCTCAAATTTAGGATATGTGTGCTCAAATCCTGAACAAAGTCCTTGTGTCTGGACCTGTTCTGCTTTCCAGGGTGGTAATTCAGTGGGGCTTCCTGCTTGGAAACAAAAGCAGTTTTCTTTCACACCTTGATGTAGGTCTTTTGGTTCAAGGTTGTATTTTTTAACTTACACCATGGTTCCTCTGAGCTGTGACCTCTGCCAGAGCTTTTATTTCTGGAATTTCAGCATTTCACTTCTGTGAGGCACATGGTATCACACTCAGGAAGAACACATGGAGTTCAGCTTGGGAGGAGGAGTGTTATTCTGGAGCTGAGAGGGTACTTCATCTTCCAGTGAGTAAATAGAGCAAGGTGAAATCTTTGTAAGCTCCTGATGGATATGTTTTAGCATCCAGGATCCCCAAGGCATCCCAACAAGAATGCCTTCTTGAGATTTTCGCCGAGTAAATGTTTAAAGTTGTTTTTACTTGGGTGAAATTGTGTTTTTTTTCCTTGCCTGTGCCAATACAAAAGATGGAACAATTCTATTTTCTTAGTGCACAAGTTATGTAGTTCTGTGATGTTTTTCATACTGAACAAACTGACAGTATTTCCTTGAATAACTGAATTATTTCCATGTAATGAGTTGGATGAATGAAAATAGTTTAAAAAACACAAATCATAAAATGAGCATTGTTTTCATCCCTTTGATAGGACACAATATTATCCAAGGTCATTAACCATCACTGCAGCCAGCTTTCAGATGGCATTGACTTGTGTGCAGACATCAAATTTGAAGTTCTGCTTTCTCTTACAGAGGACAACTTCTTTTCCATGCAAGAAATAGATTTCATGTAAACAAATAAAAATCTATATTCATAAAGCCTGTGAAGCACTTAATGTGGTGTTTGTTGTCCTGTCAGGAGTCACATTTAAAACCACACTGCTAAAAACTACTAAAAACTGCACACACCTGAAAACTTAGGACAAACAAACAAAGCAAGTGCTTATTTATTTGGTGTGCAGACAATACAGAGACATGGTGCATGTTTTGGAAGAGAAGATGCATTTCTTACATGTCTTGAACTCCAACAAAATAGTGGAATAATTGATTTGTGCTGCTGATAGGGAATTCTGTGATGTGTTTGGAAATTTGAAAGCATTTTGGGATTGAAAACCCAGAGTAAGACATGTTTAGGCAATAGAAGTAAATAGGGAGAGAGGCAGGACTGTCTCCACTGCAATACATGGAATATTCCTATTGCTTTTTGATTTCTGGGGATTTTTTTATTTTTGTTTTTCAGTAGAAGGTGCAGCAAACAACCTACAGGAGGCTTTTCTGTCTTGTGCTTTGCTGGGCTGAGTTTTGGCTGGGTTAATGCAGTGTGTGCTGAGGCTGAGTGGCTGGATGAGGGATGGGGCATGGCTGGAGCCCTGCCCCAAACCCTGTCCCAAAATCTGCCCCAGACCCTGTCCCAAAC
>NW_015379952.1:0-2358 GCF_001522545.3 Parus major
TCCTTTACTCCTGAGACACCTCTTGGTTCTTGCACAGCAACAGGAAAACACGTGATTATTTGCTAACACTTCTTCATTAATCTCAAAAGTCTATTCCACATCTGGCAAGAGGGCAGAGGTTTGAAATGGTGCAGGCTGGGGGATCAGAGGCTCCCTCCAACCAGATTGGAAAAAACCAGGTTTTTTTCCCTCTCAGTTTTTTGTCATCTCTGAACTACTTCCATTTTCCTTTAATTCTTGGTTTTAATGCTTTTATGCCACCCAAGAAAGCAGCACAGTCAGCCTGTGGCTGCTCTCACTTCATGGATCTGCTCCAACAGGGAGCCTGGTCCCTCTCAAGCCCATGGAGAGCAGTCAGGCTCCTCATTCACCTCGGAGCTTTGCAGTGAATCTCAACACTGTCCTTGTGACAAGGCCACAACTCTTGCAGTGCCAACCCTGCCACTCCCAGCTCCTTCAGCTTTGCTGCCATCCCTTCTGACATGAGAGGATTTTAGAGTTGCCAAGAGTCAACGCTCTCACAAAGAGGCAGCACTGCAGGGCCAGAGCAGGCTGCTCACAGCTCTCAGCAGGTCTCAGCTCTGCTGCACCCATACACTTTGTAAACACTGCATTAATGACTGCTAATGCTCCTCCTAAAATCCCTGCTGAATATCCAGCAGTGATGAACTTGGGCCTACATGCAGGGCAATTTGTGTAGATCCCCACTGCTACTAATCTAGATTTTTACAGGAAGCTGAGCTAAACCTCAGCTGAAGTGATACACACATCCTCTGTGAACAGTGCCCCAGAAGCTGCCCGAGGAGCAGCTCCCACAGGGTGTTACCGTCAGGCTGCAGATGTCCTCCTGCACCACACGCTTCCTCTGCAGCAAGTTCTCCATCTCCTTCTGACGGGCTTGCAAAGCATCTTCCAGGTGCTTCTGCAGGAGTAAGGAAAGAAAGGTAAAGAGGCATTTCACCACTCTCCTGTGATTCAGGAACAGTCCCAAATTGCAACAGGATCTCATATAAAGGCTGTAAGGAGAAGCAAGCACCTGATGCACAGCCTTCCTACAGAATTAAGTATCTGTACGTGTAATAAATCCAATTTATTTTTAACACTGGGAGCTCCAGCCTGGAATATCTATTTGCACAAGCTTTAAATGCTGCATGTTGTGAAGGGACTGTCCCCTCAAGCAGAGCACCTGGCACAAGCAGCCCTCACCCCCCTCTCATTTAGGGGACACATCCTTAAACAAGAAACGACAAAGCTGTGGTTGGAATCAGACACAGCAGTGAGGGAAACAAATGCAAAAGAGAAGTGTTCAAAGGACAGACAGCTGTAAGGAAACAGGGAGAGGGACTAATAGGGAAGAGACACAAATGTCACTGCATTTGGGTCAGGTAAGGCTTCACAGTGGGGGAACTGCCTGTGGGAGGAGGGGCGGTGGCTGCACAGGGCTCATGTGGCACCTGTCCCCTTCTCCCCAGCCTGGCAGAAGCCACTCACCTGCATCTTCTGCTGATGCTCCTCGGAGCCGCAGCGCCGCACCTTCTCCACCAGCCCCGCGAGCAGGTAATGCGTGCGGAAAGCGCGGCTGGGGAACTTGCGGCGGCACTGCGGGCACGAGGGGACGTGGGCACAGCTGTCCCAGTATTCCTGGATGCAGCCCTTGCAGAAGTGGTGCATGCAGTCCAGCATGACGGGCTCGCTGAACAGCTCGCAGCAGATGGCACAGGTCAGCTCCTCCCGCAGGCTCCGCTCCTGGCTGCTGCCGGCCATCCCTGCTGGCACACGGGTCCCAGCTGAGCTCCCTGCCACCACCAGGCACGGAACACATCCCCCTGCACTGGGCCGAACTTGTGCCGCTCCTGCGGTCTGGTTACCTGACCTGGGGCGGGAGGCACGGGGCCTGCCCAGCTGCTACACTGCGTGCACGCAGCGCTGGAAAGCCCCGAGTTACAGAGCAGCCCTGGCCGAGGGTCACTCCCTCTGCACGGGAACAACCTTCAGTTTCCCGTCACTTCAGCAAAACCGCCCAGCGCGTCTGACAGCGCCCGGCCTTGTGTCCCCGCAGGGCCCCAGCGCAGCGGTCACCCGGCCCGAGGGCTGTCAGCGCCCAGCCACATCCCGAGGAGCTCCAGGGCCGATGCGGCACCGCCGCTGCCGTGTGCGGTACCCCTGCGGCTCGAGTCCCGCGGTGCGCACCGCCCGCTGCCCTGGGCGCAGCCCCGCTCCCCCGCCATCCCCGGGACCCCACCGTGCTGAAACCGCTTAGTTTAGTCCGGTCTAACCTGATCCGATCCGATCCGGTCCGATCCCATCCCATCCCGTCCCGTCCCGTCCCGTCCCGTCCCGTCCCGTCCCGTCCCGTCC
>NW_015379953.1:0-2413 GCF_001522545.3 Parus major
CGGCACTATCAAATGTGGCTGCAGTGACAAGGATCAGACCCCTTGAGTCCCCATAAATTGTGGTGGATCCTTGCTTTCCACAGCCCCACCACGCTGAGCACAGGCACCTTCATCTTGCTCTTGCACTAGTCAGCACTGGCCAAGGCTGCACCAGGGGAAGAGCACCTTTATCCCTGCACCCTCCCCAGCAGTCCCCAGGCCAAAGCCTGGCTTAGCACAGCCCCCAACCCTGGCTACAAGCCCAGCCCTGGCACAGAGTCCATACCACTTGTGACACAGAACCAGCCCCTTTCGTCTGGCATCCATCCAGCTTCCTTCATGGGGTATTTGGTCCTGCAAAAATGGAGCCTCCGGGTATGTGCGGTGGCTAAGGTGTTGGGCAGGGAGCTGAAGGCAGCTGGGTCCCTTCTCCAACACAATCCATCTTCCACCAGCCCCTCAAAGTGCTGGGGGATTGTGATCACCTGAAGACAAGGCTGACAATTGGGGAATTACTCAGGTGTGGCACTTCCCACATCCACACCATCTCATTTCTCAGCATTGCAGGCCCCATGCTGGTCCAGTCTCCAGTGATGCCTTGTTTTTAGCTTTTATATTTTTCAGATCCTGTACTGCATTAGTGTATAACTGAACTCCATATAAGTTGCTAGCGGACACGAAATACAAGCACAGATTCAGTCACAACAGCAGAGGTTTTCAATCCTGAGGAGGTAGAAGCTTTTATTTCAGGGTTTTCAGCCCCTTTTATAAGGTGTTCCAATACAGGTTAACCTGATTGGTACAAGGAAGAACACCTCTCTTGTCCCTTTGGTGAAACAGGAGAAAAACACACTCAGACATCTGTACATCATTCTTCTGAGAACCAAAACCTATTTACAAAAAACAGTCCTTGAGAGAGAAAAGTTTCCCAAAAGACTTCCCCTTGGGAAACTGATCAGCCACTGACAGGCTGAAAACTCTCTTAGGCTCAGAAAATCATGTCCACACATATAGACTGTTAGTAAGCTCTCTTCACATTTTGGTCAGACAAAACAATCCTTCCAGGCCTGAGAACCAAAGACACCCTCTGCCTCAGGCCCCGAAATGTATAAGCAAAAGTGGGTTGGAGGAGGGGAGGCAAACCTGGGGAATATGACTTTATTACCTGAAGCTGTCATTGCACAATTCACCCCTGATATGCAACAAGACCAAACTTATATCTGTCTGAAAAACTCATGATCACCATCCATCTTGAGTGTAGCCTCTGGAAGGATTTTGATGGCCCAAGGTGTGTCTATTGAAGGCCTTTAATAAATACTTACTTATTGAATAACTGCTCAGACTATTCACCGAGTCTTCACAGAAGTATGGTGAACATAGTTTATTTCTATCTTTAACACACTTTTATAGGGTCCGACAGGGTCTGCAGGCTTAGCAAACTACTACTGGTTAATACATATTGTTTCCCCAATACACAAGGCTATTGTTTTTCTTTATTCTCGCTGCTTCAGGAGAGTTTCAAGGACACTACCTTTAATATTGTCGCTTATACCAAAGGCTGGCTTGTGCAGACAGGCTTTTACTAAAATGTCACGCTTTTACTCTGTTAAAATGTTTTACTACAATTCCCACTTTCTCTTTTTGCACAAGCCAGGCTTTAGACGTGATTCATTTTACACTTCTATAGATACAAGATAACATACAACTTAAAACCACTATTAATACCATAAGTAAAATTCATCCCCCTTCTAGCACAAGAGACTCCATCCATCCAGTAATGCCTCAGTTGGTTAACCAACTTCCAATGGGGTCCCTATCTTCTTTCAGGGCATGTAACCCATTCTGTAGCTGCTTAGTTGTTTGTGGATTGAAACTGAATGATTAGTAAGGTTTAAACAGCACATACCTTTAAACTCTTCACAACTATGTTCTTGTGCTAAAAGCAAGAAATCGATTGCAGTTTGAATTTTCAATACGGCTTGACGTGCACTACTCACATCAGTTGAAAGTTCACTTAAAAGGGTTGATGTTAAATTCAGTTCTTTCCTGGTCTAATAAGCTAGCTTTTTTTTTAGAGTTGATAAGCCTTTAGCAGCAGCTGCTCCTGGAGTAAAAAGGAGGCTATCTATATTATACCATGACCCCAAAAATCTGGGTCTCTAACATCATCACCTTCATTTAGGTTTCTCTTTGACCATTTGATGTTTTTTATTTTACCAGCTGTATTTAACAATTGGTATAAATTTGTGTCATGAAGTTACTTTACCTTTAAGAAAGTTGAAGTTGCTGGGAACTGCCTAGAGTATTTTTCTCCTGACCAATTATCGGTCATTGCTGAGAATTGACAGCAGTTTAGGCCATTGAAAAGTGGGATCAACTTGTGAACCCTACCTTAAAGTGTAAAACCAGAGCTCTGAGTTCTCTTTGTTTCCTG
>NW_015379954.1:0-2408 GCF_001522545.3 Parus major
AGGTTTTGGAAGGAAGCTCTCTGAGGATGGCAAAGACATATTTGTCTGATATTTTGAATACTGGTGCTTCCCACAGACAATTTTGGAAAGGATGTTTGTGTTGCGATGTTTTTTTCTTTCAGGTACAGATTATTTCCAGATCTCCGAGGGTCAACTATCGTTAACTACCCTGATACAATGGAGCCTGGCAGATAACCAGGAAAGTAGATTAGGACCTTACACCTAATTTTCAAAAGTAATCTGCACACAAACACTATTAGACAGGAGTCTGGGAAAGAAAAAGACCACCTGAACTGACATTTATATATTTTATGATCTCCAGCTATTTTACAGGTTAAATATTTGGGCAGTATTTGAATGACAGGAGGGAGAGCCAGCAGATGTGATAGAATGGTAAGAGTACCATTAGCACACAGCTAAACCCTACCTTTTATCCTACATTCCTGCTTGTAGTCAAGCTTTAAAAACACACAAACATTATTAATTACCTGTTCTTTTACCAGGAAACAGAACTATGCACCTTATTGCAGGGTTTAAAACACCAGTTCTGAGGACTTTTAAGGCTACAAAAAAGTAGCAGCCTATTTTTTACTGATACTTAAAGGAATCTCCATGGTTTGCAATCTTCTATTAAGAAGATTCTTATAGTATTATATTCACTGAAAAAAGGCAAGTGCTTGTGAGTAATGATTGAGTGGAATGTGAATTTTGCTGCTGCTTGACAACAGAATGTCACTGAGTAGGCAGCCCCTCTACAAATATCTTTGAAACCAAGACATTTGAATTAATAAGTCACTGGGAGAACAGAGAATGCTACACCTATTTCAGATATTATTCAGGTGGCATTTGCTCTAGAGCCTGTGGACTATATCTGACCTACTGTTGACTTTTAAGATTTATGTACAATATCTCAGGAAAAATGACAAGGAGTGAGTGGTGATCCAGGAGTCACCCCTGTAACACTATATATCCTCTGTTTTTTCTAAAGTTAGCCTTGCTTAAGAAGTTTTATTCTGGATTGGGACATTACTTCAATGATCTTGGAGCAGTTCATCAACTTGAAATTAAAATACTTTGAAGATGTATATATGTTAATCCTGAGGTGAATTTAACCGGCCATGGGATGGTTTCATCAAAGTAGGGTCATCTTTGGAATGGAGGTGTTAATAATGCCATATTCCAGTTGCTTCTTTCTCATTGGAACAATGAATGCCAGGATAAGGAGTAAATTATTCTTCCACAGCTGTCCCAGGTGTCAGAAAAACTTTATGGAATTGCAGCAAGTTATAATCTTCTCCACACTTTTGGATCATCTGTGCTTTCAGAAAACCAGTGCAGGCCAACAGCAGGTAGCCTAATACCTGTTGCCTTGAACTGGGTGCTGTGTTGGTGGAATAGGAATAGCTTTCCTGAATTGTTTGCTTCTTGCTCTCATTATTACTAGATGGCAGAAGATATGCCTCTGATAATGATGGACAATATTACAAGCTTATTCTGGAGGATTTTTGCTTTCCAAAAGCAATTTCAAAAGAAAAACTCTACGTAATTTCTCAGTATACCAGCTGCATATACACTGCTTTTTATTACATGAGAAGTAAAATACTTTTCTGATGGCATAAGTAGTTCTAACTACATGGGATTATTCACAGTAAAGAGAATCCACTCCTTGGTTTGGTATGCTGACTGAAATCTACAGGATAACAGAGAGAGGTCAGGATTTTTCAAAGTGGTCTGAATTATTCTGTTGCTGCTGCCAGTGCCAATCTGAATTCTCTAAGAACATAATTCACTAAGCACATGTGCTGTTCTCTCTCCAAAATCAGTGGTTCTAAGTAATTCTAAGATTTCGGTTATTTGTTGGAAAAAAACAACCCCCACCAAGTTAGAAGTTTTGCTATTTTTCTGTGTATCTGAAGTAGAGAAGAGGCTGACAATAGTTTAATGCATTTCCCACACCCAAAAGAATAGCAGCGGGATGATGGCAGAAAGAAATCATCAAAATAAGATTTACAGTACAGTATACATACATAAGCTACTTTTAATAAAACAAGGCTTTCCTGATGTTTGCTGCAAACCTCTCCTCACACTGAAAATCAATAATTAAAAAAGTCAACTGAATGTAAATATGTAAAGTGTAAGTTTTTTTAAAGACCAGGAAGTGTTAAATCAATTTGTTCCAGGATGAAACTTCATTTTATCTCATTAAGGTTACATCTGAGAGTTATGAAAGCTCAAGGCTTACTAATATGGCTCATCTTTTCTTCTCTTTACATTATGCATGAGACGGTATTAAGTAAATTAAAAGCGTATAGCTCCCCATGTGTTTTAAGGATGTGTGCTGATGTACAAGGTGACACTCTGTGCAGTGATAGAACACTTGTAAATAGTGGGAATGAGATCACATTCTG
>NW_015379955.1:0-2329 GCF_001522545.3 Parus major
TGCCATATGTGTTAGGACCCTCTAGTTAGTAAAATTACCAGATAGACTGGGACACTTTAGGTGGCACTTTTCCTGTAGATAGTAATACCCCCTAGTTAGTGAATTCAGCATTCCAGACCCTTCTTTGTTATTCTTTCAATAAACATGTCTATTCCTTAAACGGACTGTGCAAGCTCTTCTTGAATTCCAACAGACCTAGAATACCCCAGTCAGTTTCATATGTGAGGTGGGGTGAGAAGCCCTCCCCCTACCCCAGTCAGTTTTGCTTATGCTTTAATTATACTTAATTACTGCCAAATTACAGACATAAATTGCAATTTTTTGCTAAATTGTATTCTTTTACTAAATTGTATTCTTTTATACCAAATTACTATTCAATTCACTAAACTGTATTCATTTTTAATTAAACTGGTTTTAACTCAATCGATCTAGTTGTCAAAATTCTAATTTCATTTATAATACTGGAATCATGAAATTACATATTCATTAATGTAAGGACACACCGGCTGGTGGCTGTATTAAGGCAGGAACAGCAGGCAAAATAGGGTAAGGACAGGTAGCTGAGTGCATTGCCGCTTCCTGCACAGAAACTTGGCCACTCTACCACCAAATGGATCGCCTCTGCCTCCTGAGATGGAATTCACTTTTTATTTTGGTCTAGAAATTTAGTTTGGCTAATGAAATTCGCCAGATACAAACTTCTGAGGAATTTATAATTTTTGCAAATTTTTAATTGCTATATGAAACCCACCAAGGGAAAGCACAAGTCTTCTAAAACAAAAGTGCTCACCACAGGAGGATATACATATGTAACAACAATGTTGCAACAAGGAGCAGCAGGCAGAGAAGTGCATTTAAAAGGAATGCTTCAGAAAAAGTCGTGATGTGCGATTAAAAGGACATTCTAGCTCCCTACAAAGCAGCAATTAAGTCTTGAATATTGTTTAAACTGCAGCTGTAAATTCACAGAACATTAGATGGCAAGGATTCATGATGACAATACACATCTCTAGGTCTGCCAGTTCATAGCACCCTTCAAGTGAAATGAAAGGAAAAGACAAAAATCCTGCAGCAATGCAGATGTTTTTTAACAAATAATCTTCCAACCCAGTGAGAACTTCAGTGTTTGCATAATTGACAAGCAGATGTTTCTGGGAGATTCCCACCAAGGCCTTCCTGAACCAAATCCCCAGTCATAGATGGAGGAGTACAGAGAAGAATTGGTGTGCTAAAATTGATACTGTTTTATGTTTGAGAAATGCTGCTGTTCTATTTTGAATATAACAGTCCTTTTGAGAATTAGGCAGATTCCAAGTGTCATTTGTCTTCTTAAAGATCTGACACTTGATCATTCAATAAAGTATATGATTTGGCAGTTTCTGCACCAAATTCTAGATTAAATTACTTAATATTCTTAAATCTAAAACTTTATATACTGAAACATGTGATTACTTATGTAGTTTGTTCCAGTTTTAATAAAAATAATTCTCAATGTTACCAAACTGTTACTGTTTCACTTTGTGCTCACCTCGGGATAGAGGCAAGGACATGGGGACTGCAGAGGAACTCACATACTCTGAATTTACATCCCAGCCTACGCCTGAGTCACTCCAGCCATGCCACGCTGCTGCAGTGTTCCAGGCACTGCAGCATTAGGATATGAGGGAGTTTTGTACTAAGGTAGCAAGACAAATCTAATTACACAAAAACTCCTGGGCACTAACAACAGTACTTTTAATAGACGTACAGCATTTATAATGGAGAAGCATTTAATGAGGGGAAACAAAATCAGCAATGCAAACTACCTTACCAAGGAATTAAAAATAGTGGTCCAAAGAAACTGAAACTGTACACATTTGATGCTTCTCAAAGCAAAGCATTTAAAGTCATACTACTGGTACAGATGTAGAAAAGGGATGGACATTTACTTACAAAAATAAATGTGATGACCTACTGCTCAAGGTTTTTTTATAGGTATGATTTTATTAAAATAAGTATTTAATTATTAATCCAAATATCAGAAATGTGACATTCTTGACTACACCTATGACTGACTCCTCTAGACATTTCTTAATATTATCCACACACATACAAACAAAAGCAGGATTTGTGCTGTTAACTCTAAGATTTAAAATTGGTATCACTAATAAACCATACCTAGGTTGCCACATTGTTTAAAGTTTAAGATACTACTGCAAGTGAGCGTCTGCCAGCACGAATGCACAAGGACCGTTCAAATCTGTGGAAATCTTTCACATGTCTAGAATTGTTTTCCGATCTAAACTTCTGTCCTGGATCTGTCTGGGGTATAGTTAATTTTCTCCCTAGT
>NW_015379956.1:0-2345 GCF_001522545.3 Parus major
AAATTAAGTGATCCTCTGTGATTCCCTGCATTCATGAAGCTATTTCATGTGAGTGATTGGAGCTGGCAGGAAAGAGGAGCCCAGTTCCTCTGCCCTGGGACCTGTGTACAGGGGCTTTGACCTGCCCTTCCTCAACCCTTTAGTGGCTGAATTGGAGCAAGACAAGTCTAATTGCTAATAAGCAATTGCTTTTATACTGTTCTTGGAAATTATCTTTACTGATGGTGACGATGATTTTTTTTTTGCCTTCTTGCTTTTGTGCTGCTTTCCTGCTGTGCTTTTGCTAGTTGCCTATGTCTCATCTCACTGCAGCCAGGGGATTTGCCATATCTTATCTGGTGCCTCATTATTTACCTGCTGTACTGCACAATTCATTTAAGTGAAATTGTTTTTAACCGTTATTGTGGAAGGCTGTGGCTCTTTGGAGCAGATTCCTCTTGTGAATGGCCCTGAGGGGATTGGGAAGAGGCTGGTGGGGGGCTGTGTTGTGGGGTACAGGAGCACCAGGCAGGGAAAACAGTGTGGGTTACCCTTGCTGCTTCGCCTGCCCAGTGAGAAATGGGCTAGTGCCAGCTGGAATTCTGTGCCTCTCCTGCAGCTCTGTGAAAATCAAGCCCCAAAGCCTGACCTTCACCATCAGTGGGAGGGGGCACGAGCCGCAGGTGACAGTGGTGTGCCCAAGAGCTCGCAGCAAGAGAGGAAATGCCGTGCTGCGGTGCCCAAGAGCTCGCAGCAAGAGAGGAAATGCCGTGCTGCGCTTCCAGAGGCTCCAGCTGGGGGATTTAGAGATGCGCCCCCTGGTCGTCCGTAACAACGGCATCGTACCTGTCAAGGTGAGGACCTGCTCAAGGAACGGTCTTGTCTGGGAACAAGTGCTTGTGGCACAGGGGAAGGGTCCCAAAAACCATGGCAGACCTGGCAAGAGGTGTCACAAATTCTTTTTAAGCAAGTGACTGACGTCTGTTCTCCAAGAAGGGACTTCCTGGAAATTTTCCATCCAGTCTTTCTTCTTTAAGTTAAACACAAGAAAGGTGGTGGAGTATTTTCCCCCTGTCTCTCAGGTCACCTTTTGTTCCCATGGACACATGTGATTTCCCAGTTCCATTAGATTGCATTTCCCAGTTTACTACATTTTTCGCAAACTTAGGTGTGGGTTAATTACATTCTGCTCATTATTTCCTGTCCTGTTTGGTTCTGTGCTTCTACCCAAATGCCTCTAAATTCCCTTTTTTCCTGGCTGGTTTGACTTAACTTTTGTGCAAAGTTCTGTTTGCAGTGGGAGAGGTGCTGGGTTCCTCTGCAGGACCAGCAGCACTGTGGTGCCAGTCCTTGTGCCATCCTGTACTCACACCAGTATCATTGTGCTCTGTGCTCCCTTTTCTCAGTTTATGTTACACCTGGAGGATGAGCATGGAGTGTTCTTCTTGAAAGGCAGGCGCTCCACACTGGAGAGATTCCAGACTGAAGATGTGGGAGAGGACTCTGATGAAAACGGTAAATTCATTAACCATGAAGTGCGATTGTGCACAGAGGGAAAACGTGTGCCCTGCTCTTGGCTTCTCTGAGCTGCAGACAGATGTTAAAGACACTTTCTCTCCTTGGGCTCTCTGTCCCCCAAGCTTTTCTTGGGGATTTTTTGCAGGGTTTCCTCCTAGCAAGTTGTAGGAAGTTCTTCTGTTCTTCTAGACATGATGCTGTCGGGAACATTAACCCTGGTGTCCACAGACACCAGAGGTTTATGTCCAAAAAGGAGACAGAGGAGTCCTTGTACTCTATTTGAATAAAGGGAGCAGCCATGGGGCATTCCCCTGGGGTCTCTCAAATTTTTGGAGGACGCAGCCTCCTTTTTATCCCAATTTCCCAGCCACATGTCCCTCTCTCTTTCCCCACTGGCTGAGGTACTTGAGAGGTACAGACTTCCTGGAATACCTGATACCTCTCTATGTATAACCCTCCCTCTCTCAATTTCTAATTCTTACAGAATTTACTGTCTTTCCCCATTGTTTCTTTCATCTTTCACTATCCAGTTTCATTTGTCAGCAAACCTACAGTTTGTTTGTAAAGGCAAATAGCTTTTTTTTTCCATTCATCAATCAGTGGAATCCTTCCCATGGTTTCTTTTATCTCTCAGTGCTAGTTTTATCTACCAGCAGACCCCCAGCTTGTTTGTAAAGACAAATCCAACATTTCTCTCAGTGGGTTGAGTTGTGGGGGACTTGCAGTACCTCAGTGGAGCCTCTGAGGTATTTGCAGCCATGTGGGAAGGTACCAGCCTGAATGGACACAGCCCTTGAGCACACAGGCAGCCAGCAGAAGCCAAAAGTGCTCTTTGGCTCAGCTTTCCA
>NW_015379957.1:0-2261 GCF_001522545.3 Parus major
TCCTTCCCAAGGGGCCATCAGTGCTTCTCAAGATCCCCTGAAGGACTGAAGCCCTCACTTCCTACTGATCACCAGCTGTAGAGAGGTGCCCCAGTGCCCTCTGCTTTGGAAAAGCCACCTCAAAATGGTTATAGCAAAGCAGGAAAGCAGGAAGCAGAAAGAAAACTGGATGACATGTTCTCTGTGGGCATGGTCCACTCTTCCCAAGAACTCTTGTCATCTGCTGTCTCGTGGACTGCATGGATTGGGCAAGAGAGCTGGAAGCTGCTCAGAGGAGGGAGGAAAGGTCTGGCACCAGCACAGCTGTACAGACACAGCTCTGCAAGTCTGGCTCTGGTACGAGCACATGAAACCCATCATTTACACACCACAACCACCCAGTCAAGGTGCACTGCTCCCTGCAGAGGCTGAAAGCAGAATTTCATTGTGGAGTTAGAGAAAGCTGTCCTGGAAAAATCCCTCACTTTGAGGTTACATTTATCCCCCAAACAGCTGGGAAAGCAGCAAGAGGAAAATTCACCCTGCTCCTCCTTGGCCCAGGAGGCTGTGACTGGACTCTGCCACATGCCCTGATGCTTTATCCACAAACACAAACAAGTCCATAGTATGAGGTTTTAAGCAGCTCCACAAGTTCAACACACCCAGCATGAAGAAGCACAAACCTCAAGCCCCTCATAGATCTCCCCCTCCAGCAGACACCCAGCCCCAGCCCCAGCCTACAAGCCCTTCCTGGCTGCACCAGCCCTGCTCCTTCTCCCCTATGCAGCCTCCACATATTAAACAGCCTTTCTCTGCAGCTGCTCCCCAAAGATGCTCTTCAACAGCACAGAGATCACAGGCTGGGAGGGTGCACAACCCCCACGTCTCTGTGTGGGCAGCCCAGCTGGCTTGACCCACAGGAGGTGTGACAATTGCCTCCCCACAAGCAGTCTGAGGACAGACCTCGCACCCTGCTCCCTATTATGAACAGCAGTTTGGCACAAAGCAAATGTAGATGGAACAGGGAAACCATAAGGAAATCCATGCTCTCTGGAGAGCAAAGTACCACAGGTTTCTCTTGATCTCAGAGCTCCAAAAATGTGATGTACGCACAGATACAGATCTTCCATAAAACTAAGGGAGAACTTGTCAACACAATCCAGACTAATTTCTGCTCCAACATCTCTGCACCTGATTTCACTGAGGGCCCCAGCTAAAACCACTCCAGAGCCAGGTTCCTCTTGCCTCGCTCAGATGGAATATTGGAGTATCTTGCCTCCTCTCACACAGGGTCTTATGGAAATCTTGCATATAAAAAAAACAACTCATGGCTCCTAGTGACCAGTCAATTTCCCTGGAAAACAGCCCCACAGGTACTTACAATCTTTATCCTGAAGTCTACAGGGACGAGACCTTTGTTGAAGAGGGTAAAAATTTGTGGATTAGGCTCTAGCGCTGGGATCATGCCGAACTCTATCACCCTTGGAGTTCCATAGATTTCTGCCAGCTGTCCAGAGCTCAGTATTTCTGCTCTCTGTTCCAGGAAGCAGGCAAGAAAGATTAAGAAAACCCCCAAAACAAACCACAACAGGAAAACATAATGAAATTAAACAGCTCAACCCTGCTCAATTATTTCTTTAGGGACAGCTACTATTCTCCAGCTGAAATACTGTACTTTTGGAGGAAAAAAATATATATATATATTCACCTCCAAATTAAAAAGGATTAAAGTAAGAGAAACTTTCAAACTACAAATGATTGGCCCAAAGGTAAGAGCTTTGCAAGAAATCTCTAGTTAAGACCAGACTGACAGTTAAACAACTGGTTATGCTGATGGGGAGAAACTCTTCCTCTTTAAGGTAAGCAGCCTGACCGTTGAAAATAACTGTTCTGTCAAACTTCAG
The DNA here is from genome assembly GCF_001522545.3 of Parus major. Classification (NCBI taxonomy): domain Eukaryota; kingdom Metazoa; phylum Chordata; class Aves; order Passeriformes; family Paridae; genus Parus; species Parus major. Next base: position 1,884 of record NW_015379957.1, read on the forward strand.
GATTCCTGGCACAGCCTGCACTGCCTGTCCTTCCTGCTGACTGATTTACATGCAGTGCCACAATGGCCCAGGTTCAGATGTTTGGTGCCATCCAGGGAATTTGGCATCATCATTTCCATATGTTTTATTATAAGTTTAAAAAAGTAGTTCCAACTACTTTTCAAAAACCAGCTTTCCTTTCTTTTGCAGAAACTCCCAGAAGTCTTCTGACATCCTCTTTTGTACTCAGAGAGATGACAAGACATTTTAAAGCAGAAGTTTCCAAAATCAATAGCATTTTAAAGATAAATTATATTCAGTTCCATCTTAGATGAACTACATTCTGTGTCGGACACTGAGATTGCCACCTATAAACACCATGAGCTGTTTATGGCACCA
>NW_015379958.1:0-2367 GCF_001522545.3 Parus major
TTCCTCCTGATATTGAGTTTATGGCCAAAATATATATCTATAATATATATATATTTATAAAGAGAGAGAGACAGAGAGAGAGAGAGAGAGAGAGACAGACAGACAGAGAGAGAGAGAGAGAGAGAGAGAGAGAGAGAGAGAGAGAGAGAGCGCTCATTTCCACATTCACCTGCATCTTTGCCTCTGTAGTGACTGGGGTGCAGGAACCCCCCACAGACCTTTCTCCTGGCAGCTAGTTGCAAAGAAATTTCCTCTGAAGAAGGAAGAGCTAAGAGGGTTCTCCCTCAAAAACTCCAGAAATGGGGTAAAAAAACAGCTAAGCTTTGAAACAGAAAAAAAATCACCACCAGTGAGCCAGAGAGATACAGAAACAGGGTCATTCTTTTCCTGTGGCTTTGCCACAGGAGTAGCCTCACACTGGCTGCTGAAGACACCTCAGGATGATAAATGCTGCAGAGGAACAAGTGATTGTGTAAGAAAAACTTCTTTACTTCAAATTGATAAAGAGGATATATAGAATACTATCATGCCATAAGAAGAACAGGTGACAAATTCATGCTAAGGGCCATTAACTTATTCAGCTTGCTCACAGGGATTCATTCAAATGCACATATAAGCTAGCAGTCAGACCCATTAATAAACTTAATCATCTGTCTGGAAATGTGGCTGTAAAAATGATTTGCTTTGTATTCACCTACCTGAAGACATAGAATCTCTCCTCAAAAAAGATTAAAAAATAAAAAAAAATTAATAATACAACAGCCTTTGGTAGAAAAGATTTATTTTTATTCCTTAATACCAAAGTACAAATTTTATTCTCATCTGGTAATATAAAACATGATGAGTCAAATGGACTGGTGATTTTAATATAAGTGCACGGATATATTAAATGCCGGATATATTTGGCTTTGAGTATTCAGGCAAGCTTAACTCCCTTGGATCTAGAACTCAAGTGAATGTCAAAACACCAGTAATTATTTCATTAAAGCTCCAAAAGAGTATTTAGGGGAAGAAACACAGGCAAGGTAAAATTAAAAGCTTAAAAGGATCTCCTTTAGCAAAGCCCAAAACAACTTCCTTATTTCTTTGTGCTAACACAGCCTTTCTACTGCTGTTCCTTCATTCACTGAATGCCAAAGGCAGTCCTGGAAAACAAAGCAGCTTGAAAGAAACATCAGCAGCCAAAATCCCAGTGGCTATGATCTCCATCCTGAGAGAAGGCTGAAGACAGAGCAGGGTAGATGGGTGACTGATTCTCAGCTTCTCTGCTGATTCCCAGTCAGGCCTCTCATGACAAGAGAGGTGATGCAAGGAGAACAGGCCTATGAGGATTCCAACTCAGACAACACAACACACTGGTCTATGAGTGCTGATACTCTCTCTGTCTGCTAGAGACCCTAAATGTCCAATTCCCTCATGCAGATGCCAAACAGAAGACACATTTGCATAAAGAGCTCTATGATAGAAAAATCCACATGTAAATTGCATGTTAAAAGTGCAAACCTATCCTTCAGAGTTTTTTCTTAATGATTATACTGGACAAATAAAGCTTTGAATAGTTTCATGGGTTTCAGAAGATCCACTCATTTTTCTTTGTATTTGAATGTCAAATCCAATTTTCCTTGTCTAATAGCTGAATAAAAAGGATACAGCTACTCAACTACTGAAAATGTATTAATGCTGCCAACACACCATTCCTCCCTGGTATTTTCTTAGTATTGCTTTAGCTACAAATATAATAATTAAAAGTACTTCATTATGTAGCTAGCATGGTTCCTAAACGTTGTTCAGAGTCAAAAACTTAAGCATGGTAAAAAGATAACTTGCTTTTCTGAGGATGTTTTAATATTCTTTCCATCATGCTTCTATCATTAGAAGAAATGAGAACAAATCAACAACCTCTGGGTCAATCAGAGACCTTTTTCCCAAAGTAAACTCTGCAATTATAGAAAAAAGCATTTGTTTACAGGAGCTAAAACACTCTCCCCTCCATCCTATTTAAATACCATCCCTGCATGCAAACAGAACTGAAGCACCTGGGGTTACAAGACTTCCTTTTTCATCAGAACCCATATTATTAAGCTGAAAATCCAAACTGGCCTGACAAACACCATTCATTTTAGCTCTAAATTTCTCACCAGATTACAGAAGTAATCTTGGGAGGAATAGTTGAGGTTGCAGCACTATTCCCCAAGGCACTAAATTTTTTGTCTTGAGCAAGATCTTTCCAAACCTCTTGAAGGGAGGTAAAATACCAATGAAGCACCTCAGAAAAAAAAAAAAAAAAAAAAAAGAAGAAAAAGAAAATGTATCTACTGAAATATCTTCATATTAAAGTCCTATAAGCATGTAACCAAGAGTGACATC
>NW_015379959.1:0-2250 GCF_001522545.3 Parus major
CCCAGGCAGTTTGGGAAGCAGAGCTCTGTGTCCCTGCCATCTGCCAGGCCCGGGGCTCTCGGCCGTGTCCCCCAGGCTGGCACAGGGGCTGCCTTGGCTGGTGGTCGCTGCCAGCCCTGTGTGTGTGTGTGCCTGTCCCCGCTCCCCCGGCAGCACAGCGAGCCCGTGCTCTCAGCCAGCAGCTGGCCGAGCCGATGTTTGGCTGGAATGAGGAGCTGCTGACGGCCCCGTGCCTTCCAAACACAGCCTGGAATTCTGCAGAGGATTGATGCTCTCGGATTCCTGCCTGGCTGCCGCTGCCCGCAGCCTCGTGGCGTCTGCCGGGCTGGGCTTGGCTTCCCAAAATCCCCGCGCCTTTGGGAAGGCGTGTGGGGAGAGGCTTTTCTCCTGGAGCGCTTCCAGCCGACTCTGGAGCTCCATCTGTCCCGAGCCTCCCTCCCTGCTGAGCTCACGCCTCTCGCAGCGCCGTGGCAGGGCTGTTCCAGCTGGCAGGGGCTGTGGCCCTCCTCCTCCTCCTCCTCCTCCTCCTCTCCTCCTCCTGCCGCTCTGGTCAGCGGCTCGGGGGAAGCTGGGCTGAGCTTTCCAGCCGCAGCTTCCCGAGTTCTCTGCCTGGAAGGCAGGAAGCACCCGGCAGATGAAAGGAGAGCCAGTGGGGATGGGAGCCACTTCAAAGCTGCTGCTGCTGCCCCAGGGCTGACCCCGTGCTGGTCACTGCCTGCAGGGGCTGCGAGGGACGAGCCCCTTCCCTCTCCAGATCCCTGGCAGGCAGCACGGAGCAGCAGTGGGAGCTTGCAGGGGAAGAGCTGGCGCTGAGGCAGGAGCTGGCAGCAGCCAGGCTTGGCTTGCAGCGAGCCAGAAGGGCAGGAGGTGCTGCCTTGCACTCCTGCTGCTGCTCCCTCTGTCCCCAGTGAAATGTTCCCTGTTGAGTGGGGCACTGGGCAGGGTTTGGCTTCCCTGCCTCACTTCCAGTAAGAGGAGCTGGGGTTTTGCTCTGTGGTCTCTGCTGGGAGAAAGCTTTGGTGTTGCAGGCTGGCAGTGGGACAGAATCAACCCCAGTAATGACAGGGCTGGGATGGGAAGCCTTAATGCCATATCCACACACACACACACACACTGGTGTTCTGATGGCTTTTATCCTGCAAAGATCCAATTGTTCCATTTGGCAGAGTAGGGAAAAGCACACACAGACCCTTTTTCCCCCCCCTCTCTGTCCTTTATCCTCTTTTACCTCCCTGGTTGTGTCCCTGCCTCTCCACACAGGGCTGAGATCTCATTAGGTTTCATTAATATCTGTGGCAGCTGGGGGTGGGATGTGAGGGGAGCAGGGGCTGTGTGAGGGAACACAGCTCCAAACTGCACCGACAGAGCCCAGGATTTTGCAGGATTTCTGGTGACACTTGTGCAAGGGAAGAAAAATGATAATGTATGTGGCAGCGGATGGAATGGATCTGGGGCTGCAGCTGGGGGATCAAGTGAGATAAATCGAATGACAAATGCATCTCTCAGTGGAGATAAATATGCAGCACCTATAAAAAATAAATATTTTAGGAAGGGGGGGTGAGGGCAGGACAGGCTTCAGCAGCAGCAGAATTGTTGTGCTGACGGTTTCTTTGTGCTTTGGGGGAAGCAGGGAAGGTCAGGGTGTGAATTGCCATTTTTCTGAGCTGGTGCTGGTGCTGGGCTGGCAGCTGGGCTGTGCTGCAGGGAGGGGGACAGGCCCTGCTGCTCCTGCAGCAAGCACCCCTCAAAGAGCAGTGTCCTGCAGGGAGGGGCTGGCTGCCACTGCCACCTCCTGATGAACAGCAACACCTCCCCAGGTGGCATCTACAGGGGGGAAACATCTCTGTCCTTCCCCCAGCTCTGTCTTCCGAGGCAGAACCTTGGGAGCCATGGGTGGAGGAGGCAGTAATGGATTTGCTGCCTGGAAACCCTTTATCTCCCTCCTGATAGCATCTCCTGGTCCCACTGAGAGGAAGGTTCCATCGTGGTTAACCATTTTCTCCTGCCTTATTGGGTCTCTTCCTCTAAATCAAATGTCTGTGCAGTGTTTGTGTGTTTATTTATGGCTCCAGCAGAGAGCTTGGCCTGCAGGATTCAGACAGCACTCCTGGAGCTGGGGAGAGCTGTTAGCAGGCAGGGGAGTCACTGGAATTCAAGTCTGGACACCCCCACCTTTCTCTCTGTCACCAAGAGTTTGCTTCAGTTCTTGGTTTGTGGGTGCCACAGCAGGGTGGTGGTGCTGCTGCAGAG
>NW_015379960.1:0-2348 GCF_001522545.3 Parus major
ATGTGAGGTTCAAGGATTTTGACACCACAGAAGTGCATGATTCCATGCTGGATGCAAAACAAAGAAAGAAATGCCTCAGGAAATATCTACTCTTTCATTTGAAGCTCGTGGAAGATTCAAATCTGCTCTGTTTGTCTGATCCAATATCAGCCAGGTTTTCTAAACCTGTGCATTTATCAGAAGAAGGGGAGTAAACTATTGTTAAACACACAGAACTGTCCTCTTTGGATGCTGTATGCTGTTCAATTTGCAAAGGTAAGGGACAGTCTAAAGTTCATTGACTTGAACCCCCTTTGTTGAACTTGGTTGAACCCCCTCAGATTGTTCCTGAACTGCAGTGTTTCACATCTACTTCCATGTTAGCTTATTGGATTTTTGGTTTGGTTTGGTTTTTAAGCTTTTGCCTCTGGCTTAGCCATATGATCCTCCATGAAGGCTAGTGCCTGTGGGAGTTCAGCTTGCAATTTTCCCTCTGTGTGTTCCTGAATTTTGAGATGTGGTCCATGTTTTCATCACATTCACGTGTGAGCTGTGGACAGCTCCTCAGGGGTAAGGAGCTGGTAAAGCTAGTGACTGCAGGGGGGAGGAGACCATGCATCCTACATGATTTGGGTAACCACAGGGAACAGAAATCCTGCATGCTGGAACCTTGTAACACCAGAGGCATAGAAAAGCTGACAGCAGAAGCTTTCCCCAGATTGCAAGCTGGAGGAAGTGGGACAAAACAGCTTTGAAACTCTATAGACTTTTGAAGTGATCTCAGGATTTTAGAGCCCAGTTTATAACCTGCAGATGCTTGGAGCAGGCAACTCAATTATTTTCTATTATGTTTTGTATAAAATAATCAATAAAACAATTGTTAATAAATAGCTGGAATAGTAAAATTAAAGCAAACAGTAACCAAATATTCATATATGATACCTGCATGGGCCATAGCAGATAGCGAATATCACCTCTGATTGCATACTTCTCTTTGCTTCCTCCCGTGGTGAAAGAAAACAAGGATAATTTGTCCTAGAATTAGGAAAGTGGTGCTTGAGTTAGACATGTTTAAAGAAGGGTGACTGAATAGTTCAAAAGATATTTGGATGAACCTGGACAGCATGAATTTCTAGAGGAGGGGGTGTCCCCTTCTTTCCCAGATGTTCCAAGGATTAGCAGTTCTGAGGCAAAGATTGATATTATGCAATTACATCACTGGACTGAGTGTCTGGGCTTTGGGCAGAGATGGGTTGAAAAGAAAACAAATTATGTGTCTGACATCCTTGTGTGAAGGAGGACTGATCCTGGTTCTGCCTTATGCAACATTCGGAAAACTGTGGCTGGAAAGTCCCCTGTTACTGTGAGTATCTTAATTCTTGTCCTCTCTGACTGCAGATTTTTTTTGCTAAAGTCCTGCTTCAAACTCAGGCTTGCTTAACCACCATGCTTCTTCTGCTTCTGTAACTATGGTATTAGCCATATGCTCAGTTTCTCTCATCTCAGTTTTAGCTTCTGTAATCGAACTAGTATTTTTCCAGTGCAGTATTCCAAATGTCTTGAGCATATGCAGCTCCATATGCAGCTGTGATCACTGGGGATTATGCCTATTTATGGCAGTGAGGCAGCCATTTCTGAAATTTAAAGAAACTGAAATGTTTGAAATTGTTACGAACTAACAAAGATTAACATGCAGTGAAGGAAATATGGAACTAATATTCATTGTTTTTTGATGCTGCATTTGTTACCAAATAAGATCTATCAGAGATAGTGGGCCAGAATTTTCCAGGTATATTACCAATGCTGTAGAGAATTCAAAATGTATGAATTGACATTAAAAGATACTGCTGTTACTAAATTAAAAGCTACAGAGAGGAAAAGGTTCAAAGTAGATAGTTGTGACAGAGGCTCATACTCTGAGTATTTCAGATTTCTGATTACATTTCATAGTTCAACCTTTGACACCTAATCCCAGAACAGGACTTTGACATCTAGTGTGTCAGTCATTACAGATAAGAGCAGTCCTATAGTGGTGGGAAGATTGTAGTTAAATGAAATGGATTGTTTTAAACTGTTTGCAAGCTGTATGCTACCTCAGTGCACTCTGATACTCCTAATAGATGATAAAGCCCACATAGGCCAGTGAAAATCTCTAGCAGACCATTAAAATATTTAAGAAATGCTGCAGTCTCCTTAATTTCCTACATCACAGACGGTGGGAACAACGCAGAAAATCACTCAACATGTTACCAAAGCATTATTTCAGAGCAGTGTAAAGTGAGACTGAACAACCACAACGAAAAAGAATGAGCAAGGCCCCACAGAACATGGTGCAAGCCTTGACCTTAATAAAACAATTCCAAAAACAT
>NW_015379961.1:0-2341 GCF_001522545.3 Parus major
TTCCTCCTGATATTGAGTTTATGGCCAAAATATATATCTATAATATATATATATTTATAAAGAGAGAGAGACAGAGAGAGAGAGAGAGAGAGAGAGACAGACAGACAGACAGAGAGAGAGAGAGAGCTCATTTCCACATTCACCTGCATCTTTGCCTCTGTAGTGACTGGGGTGCAGGAACCCCCCACAGACCTTTCTCCTGGCAGCTAGTTGCAAAGAAATTTCCTCTGAAGAAGGAAGAGCTAAGAGGGTTCTCCCTCAAAAACTCCAGAAATGGGGTAAAAAAACAGCTAAGCTTTGAAACAGAAAAAAAATCACCACCAGTGAGCCAGAGAGATACAGAAACAGGGTCATTCTTTTCCTGTGGCTTTGCCACAGGAGTAGCCTCACACTGGCTGCTGAAGACACCTCAGGATGATAAATGCTGCAGAGGAACAAGTGATTGTGTAAGAAAAACTTCTTTACTTCAAATTGATAAAGAGGATATATAGAATACTATCATGCCATAAGAAGAACAGGTGACAAATTCATGCTAAGGGCCATTAACTTATTCAGCTTGCTCACAGGGATTCATTCAAATGCACATATAAGCTAGCAGTCAGACCCATTAATAAACTTAATCATCTGTCTGGAAATGTGGCTGTAAAAATGATTTGCTTTGTATTCACCTACCTGAAGACATAGAATCTCTCCTCAAAAAAGATTAAAAAATAAAAAAAAATTAATAATACAACAGCCTTTGGTAGAAAAGATTTATTTTTATTCCTTAATACCAAAGTACAAATTTTATTCTCATCTGGTAATATAAAACATGATGAGTCAAATGGACTGGTGATTTTAATATAAGTGCACGGATATATTAAATGCCGGATATATTTGGCTTTGAGTATTCAGGCAAGCTTAACTCCCTTGGATCTAGAACTCAAGTGAATGTCAAAACACCAGTAATTATTTCATTAAAGCTCCAAAAGAGTATTTAGGGGAAGAAACACAGGCAAGGTAAAATTAAAAGCTTAAAAGGATCTCCTTTAGCAAAGCCCAAAACAACTTCCTTATTTCTTTGTGCTAACACAGCCTTTCTACTGCTGTTCCTTCATTCACTGAATGCCAAAGGCAGTCCTGGAAAACAAAGCAGCTTGAAAGAAACATCAGCAGCCAAAATCCCAGTGGCTATGATCTCCATCCTGAGAGAAGGCTGAAGACAGAGCAGGGTAGATGGGTGACTGATTCTCAGCTTCTCTGCTGATTCCCAGTCAGGCCTCTCATGACAAGAGAGGTGATGCAAGGAGAACAGGCCTATGAGGATTCCAACTCAGACAACACAACACACTGGTCTATGAGTGCTGATACTCTCTCTGTCTGCTAGAGACCCTAAATGTCCAATTCCCTCATGCAGATGCCAAACAGAAGACACATTTGCATAAAGAGCTCTATGATAGAAAAATCCACATGTAAATTGCATGTTAAAAGTGCAAACCTATCCTTCAGAGTTTTTTCTTAATGATTATACTGGACAAATAAAGCTTTGAATAGTTTCATGGGTTTCAGAAGATCCACTCATTTTTCTTTGTATTTGAATGTCAAATCCAATTTTCCTTGTCTAATAGCTGAATAAAAAGGATACAGCTACTCAACTACTGAAAATGTATTAATGCTGCCAACACACCATTCCTCCCTGGTATTTTCTTAGTATTGCTTTAGCTACAAATATAATAATTAAAAGTACTTCATTATGTAGCTAGCATGGTTCCTAAACGTTGTTCAGAGTCAAAAACTTAAGCATGGTAAAAAGATAACTTGCTTTTCTGAGGATGTTTTAATATTCTTTCCATCATGCTTCTATCATTAGAAGAAATGAGAACAAATCAACAACCTCTGGGTCAATCAGAGACCTTTTTCCCAAAGTAAACTCTGCAATTATAGAAAAAAGCATTTGTTTACAGGAGCTAAAACACTCTCCCCTCCATCCTATTTAAATACCATCCCTGCATGCAAACAGAACTGAAGCACCTGGGGTTACAAGACTTCCTTTTTCATCAGAACCCATATTATTAAGCTGAAAATCCAAACTGGCCTGACAAACACCATTCATTTTAGCTCTAAATTTCTCACCAGATTACAGAAGTAATCTTGGGAGGAATAGTTGAGGTTGCAGCACTATTCCCCAAGGCACTAAATTTTTTGTCTTGAGCAAGATCTTTCCAAACCTCTTGAAGGGAGGTAAAATACCAATGAAGCACCTCAGAAAAAAAAAAAAAAAAAAAAAAGAAGAAAAAGAAAATGTATCTACTGAAATATCTTCATATTAAAGTCCTATAAGCATGTAACCAAGAGTGACATC
>NW_015379962.1:0-2335 GCF_001522545.3 Parus major
ACATCCAGGTGACACCTGGGGGACACCTGAGTGACATCAGGGTCACTGTGCCAGGTCCAGGTGACAGCCGTGTCACTGTCCCAGTGTCCGTGTGTGGGTGTCACAGCCGGGTGACAGCCGTGTCACTGTTCCCGTGTCTGGGTGTCACTGTTCCTGTGTCACTGTTCCCATGTCCGGGTGTCACTGTTCCTGTGTCACTGTTCCCATGTCCGGGTGTCACTGTTCCCGTGTCCGCGTGTCACAGCCGTGTCACTGTCCCAGCTCCGTGTGTCACTGTTCCCATGTCCGGGTGTCACAGCCGTGTCACTGGTCCCATGTCTGGGTGTCACTGTTCCCGTGTCCGGGTGTCACTGTTCCTGTGTCACCGTTCCTGTGTCACTGTTCCCATGTCCGGGTGTCACTGTTCCGGTGTCACTGTTCCCGTGTCCGGGTGTCACTGTTCCTGTGTCCGCGTGTCACAGCATTGTCACTGTTCCGGTGTCACTGTTCCTGTGTCACTGTTCCCGTGTCAGGGTGTCACTGTTCCAGTGTCACTGTTCCTGTGTCACTGTTCCCGTGTCCGGGTGTCACAGCCGTGTCTGGGTGTCACTGTTCCGGTGTCACTGTCCCTGTGTCCGGGTGTCACTGTTCCGATGTCACTGTTCCGGTGTCACTGTCCCCGTGTCCGGGTGTCACTGTTCCTGTGTCACTGTTCCCGTGTCCGGGTGTCACAGCCGTGTCCAGGTGTCACTGTTCCTGTGTCACTGTTCCCGTGTCCGGGTGTCATTGTTCCAGTGTCACTGTTCCTGTGTCACTGTTCCTGTGTCCGCGTGTCACAGCCGTGTCCGGGTGTCACTGTTCCGGTGTCACTGTTCCTGTGTCACTGTTCCTGTGTCCGGGTGTCATTGTTCCAGTGTCACTGTTCCGGTGTCACTGTCCCCGTGTCCGGGTGTCGCAGCCGTGTCCGGGTGTCACTGTTCCTGTGTCACTGTTCCTGTGTCACTGTTCCCGTGTCCGGGTGTCACTGTTCCAGTGTCACTGTTCCTGTGTCACTGTTCCCGTGTCCGGGTGTCATTGTTCCAGTGTCACTGTTCCTGTGTCACTGTTCCTGTGTCCACGTGTCACAGCCGTGTCCGGGTGTCACTGTTCCAGTGTCACTGTTCCCGTGTCCGGGTGTCACAGCCGTGCCCGGGTGTCACTGTTCCGGTGTCACTGTCCCCGTGTCTGGGTGTCACTGTTCCGGTGTCACTGTCCCTGTGTCCGGGTGTCCCTGTTCCGATGTCACTGTTCCGGTGTCACAGCCGTGTCCGGGTGTCACTGTTCCGGTGTCACTGTTCCGGTGTCACTGTTCCCGTGTCCGGGTGTCACTGTTCTGGTGTCACTGTTCCTGTGTCCACGTGTCACAGCCGTGTCCGGGTGTCACAGCCGTGTCCGGGTGTCACTGTTCCTGTGTCACTGTTCCCGTGTCCGGGTGTCCCTGTTCCGATGTCACTGTTCCGGTGTCACAGCCGTGTCCAGGTGTCACAGCCGTGTCCAGGTGTCACTGTCCCCGTGTCCGGGTGTCACCGTTCCTGTGTCACTGTTCCTGTGTCCGGGTGTCATTGTTCCAGTGTCACTGTTCCTGTGTCACTGTTCCTGTGTCCGGGTGTCACTGTTCTGGTGTCACTGACATCACCCAAATGACATCACTGCCCAATGACATCACTGTCCAATGACATCACCCAAATGACATCACAGCCCAATGACATCACTGTCCAATGACATCACCCAAATGACATCACTGCCCAATGACATCACTGCCCAATGACATCACCCAAATGACATCACTGCCCAATGACATCACTGTCCAATGACATCACTGTCCAATGACATCACCCAAATGACATCACTGCCCAATGACATCACTGCCCAATGGCATCATCCAATGACATCACAACCCCAATGACATCACCGTCCCATGACGTCACCCTGATGACATCACCGCTCCATGACGTCAGCCTGATGACATCACAGCCCAATGACATCACACCCAATGACATCACACCCCAATGACATCACCATCACATGTCAGCCAGTACATCAGTCTCATGACGTCACCCCGATGACATCATCCAATGACATCACAACCCCAATGACATCACCGCTCCATGACGTCACCCTGATGACATCACCGCTCGATGACATCACCGCTCCATGACATCACCCCGATGACATCACCGCCCCATGACGTAAATCTAGTGCCATCACTCCCCAATGACGTCACCACTCCATGACGTCACCCTAATGACATCACTTCCCAATGACATCACGCCCCCATGACGTCACCCCAACGCCCTCCCCAGTGACGTCACTCCCC
>NW_015379963.1:0-2315 GCF_001522545.3 Parus major
TGATTTTTTCCCCAGAGGCTTGTTTATTCTTGTTCTGAGACTTTTTATCTGCACAGGGGACAGACGGTTTAAGGGGTCTTTGAAAAGCCAGTAGGCACCTTTTCACAACAATGGGCACAACCTTGGGCCCTGGAATGAACATGGCACTTTTTCCCCAGTCTTCTGGGCACTGGCAGCACTGCTCCCCAGAAGCAGCTCCTTCCCTGCTTCTCTTACCAGCATGGTAAAGCATGCCATCCCATACCTGATTTTAAAGCCAGCACTACGTCCCTCCTAACAACTGTGCCTGCAGGTGACACTGATTGTACAGCAGTTCCCGTATGGATCAAGCCAAAGATTCGTTCTCCAGAACCATTGTTTTCATACCCTGCACCCATCCTGCATTCTCATGTGGAGACCTGCAGCCCTGCCCCACTTGCATCATCCGTCTTCACGGAAGCTAAATCCACCCTATGGGAAAACCCCAGCTGGGACCCAGAATCTTCTTCCTTCCACCAGCTCCCAACCCAGCCAGGTTCAAAACTGAGCAGCGCCAAACTTCCCCCTGCACCGAGCCAGGCCTGGCCTCACCCTGCAGGGCTCAGGGTACCAACTGCCCAGTAAATTTTATAAAAGTCTCCAGTCTCACATGGAGAACATCCCAACGTGCATGAGCTGTGTAACCTGACAGTGGGCACAGGCAAATCTCTGGAGAAAAGAACTCATCTCTAGCATGTCTCTCATTGGACATTCCTCTGGGAGCCTGTCCTTCCTTTCCTCTCATTTGTAAGGTTACACTCATAGTTAGTCCTCTTGTGCTTATTGAGCCACTTGGAAGGCTTTTTCCTTGTTCAAGCGGGCAGCAGTTCTGCCTGATGCCCATGAGGAGCAAGCTTGATTCAGCTTTGAGGAAACAGGAAGTATTTGGGAAAGAGGCAGGCATGCTTCACCACCCCTAGAAAAAGGAACATGTGCCAAGAATGGCAGCAAAGGGGGCTATAAAAGAACCCCTGACTGAGCTGTTAAAAATGATTTTTTTGTTTTTTCAGACAAGCCAGAGATGCACTTTACCCATGTTCCCTAAGAGACCCAAGGACTGAAAAACTGCCACTCTGAGTAAGCAGAAGTGGACAGTCATGGTGGATTTCCCAAGCACTGGCTCTGGGTCCAGCATTTCTCCTTACCAGGACTACCTTTGTCTTCGCCTTTCGGCTCCATGGCAGCCTTGGTGCAAAGCTCCCGGGCACAGCGCCCTGCTTGGCTCCGATGGTTGGCGATGGCCTCTTTCACCACCATGTCAATGGACAAGCAGGCAGCGTCGTAATAGTGACACAGGGCTGCTGCTACCTCTGTCTTTCCTGAAAGAGAGAGGAGGGCTGCTAGGTGACACTTACACATGAGGCATTACAGGGACAGGCCCTGGAAAAATCTCCAACAAGATTTCAGACTTAAAAGGACAGTGGGAAAGCAAGTGTCCCTCCAAGGGAGGCCATGAGGAAGGCAGCTGGAGCGTGGTCACAAGCTCGGAATTCTAGAGCCAACAGGATCATCTCCACCCCCTGTTCAGCTGAGGACTTTGCCTTAAGTACCATGGTCCACCAGGATGCGTTTCTCCTGCTTGCCCCTCTCCCTGCAGCCCAGGACTGCGGCTCACGTACCTGCCCGGGGTGACCCATGGACGATGACAACGATCCCTTTGCGCTGCCGTGCTTTACGCCTCTCTGAAGACGGGTCAATGCCCAGGTGGCGTGTGACAGCCCGAGAGATAGGATCCTCAGTCACTTTCTCCATGGGCTCAGGACAGGATGTGAGAGCTTCTGCTGCAGTGCAAAACCAGGGGGAAAAGTCAGCCTTCTGCCTGCCTTTGATCCTCACCATCCTTCCCACCTCCTCAGATCCCAGGAAAGGAGATTTAGTGAAAGCAACATGAGCTTGTTTTTTTGTTGCTAGGAAGGTGCAAATATAAAAGAGCCAGTGATATTAGACCTGGTCCTACTGGCTGAAAAACTCATCCAATCCTAGTCTTAGTGGCTAAGGGACACAAGGGAATAGCCTGATTATTTCCCCAGTCTAGGGCAGACAGATAGGAGCTTGCTTTGGCTACTCTCACGGTTGGTAGACAATGCCACAGCCCTTCACCAAGAGTTCCCCCACCAAGCTGGGGAACAGACAGCTGCTAAAAGCATGAACTTTCCCTGGAGAACAAGGTGACAGCAAGTCCAGGGTGTGAAGGCTGGACTTCCTGCTGTGACCACAGTCAAAACAGACACCACCAAACCCTCACTGGTTTTCTGACCTGGTGCTGCCTTGTCCATAGACTTGGCCTCAGCCTCAGC
>NW_015379964.1:0-3294 GCF_001522545.3 Parus major
TGATGAAGATGCTGATAAGGGTGAGAAGGAGAACATTGAAACGGATGAGGACGAGGATGATGAAGGTGAGAATGATGAAGATGAGAGTGATGAAGGTGAGGATGATGAAGATGAGAACGATGAAGATGCTGATAAGGGTGAGAAGGAGAACACTGGAACGGAAGAGGATGAGGAAGGTGAGGATGAGGATGATGAAGATGAGAACGATGAAGATGCTGATAAGGGTGAGAAAGAGAACACTGGGACGGGAGAGGATGAGGAGGATGAGGATGAGGATGGTCACAACGACACCGAGAGTGGTGAGGGTGAGGATGATGAAGGTGAGGATGATGAAGATGAGAATGATGAAGATGAGAATGATGAAGATGAGAATGATGAAGATGAGAGCGATGAAGGTGAGGATGATGAAGATGCTGATAAGGGTGAGAAGGAGAACACTGGGATGGGAGAGGATGAGGAGGATGAGGACGAGGATGAGGAGGACGAAGGCTGAGGACCATAAGGAGGAGAATGATGAGACCAAGGATGATGATGAGGATGAGGATGATGGAGCCAAGGATGATGGTGAGGATGAGGAAGATGAAGGCTGAGGACCATAAGGAGGATGATGAGGCCAAGGATGATGGTGAGGATGAGGATGGTGAGGCTGAAGACCATAGGGGTGAAGATGATGAGGCCAAGGATGAGGGTGAGGATGAGGATGATGGGGCCAAGGATGACGGTGAGAATGAGGAAGATGAAGGCTGAGGACCATAAGGAGGAGAATGAGGCCAAGGATGATGGTGAGGATGAGGATGATGAGGCCAAGGATGATGCTGAGGATGAGGATGATGAGGCCAAGGATGATGCTGAGGATGAGGATGATGGGGTCAAGGATGACGGTGAGGGTGAGGATGAGGATGATGGTGAGGATGAGGATGATGGGGCCAAGGATGACAGTGAAGATGAGGATGATGAGGCCAAGGACGATGGTGAGGATGAGGATGGTGAGGCTGAAGACCATAGGGGTGAGGATGATGGGGCCAAGGATGATGGTGAGGATGAGGATGGTGAAGACCACAGGGATGAAGATGAAGCCACGGATGAGGATGAGGATGAGGATGAGGATGAGGATGAGGAGGACGAAGGCTGAGGACCATAAGGAGGAGAATGAGGCCAAGGATGATGCTGAGGATGAGGATGATGGGGCCAAGGATGATGGTGAGGATGAGGATGATGAGGCCAAGGATGACAGTGAGGATGAGGATGATGCTGAGGATGAGGATGGTGAGGCTGAGGACCATAAGGAGGAGAATGATGAGGCCAAGGATGATGGTGAGGATGAGGAAGATGGGGCCAAGGATGAGGGTGAAGATGAGGATGATGAGGCCAAGGATGACGGTGAGGATGAGGATGATGGTGAGGATGAGGATGATGAGGCCAAGGATGATGGTGAGGATGAGGATGATGNAAGTGACCACCCTGACCCCAAAGTGACCACCCAGACCCCAAAGTGACCACCCTGACCCCCGAAATGACCACCCAGACCCCCCGGTGTCATGACAAGGGGCCAGGAGGAGGAGGAGGAGGAGGAGGAGGAGGAGGAAGAAGAGGGCTGAGGGTGGCGAGGAAGGTGAGGATGAAGATGAGAAGGATGAGGATGAGGAGGGCGAGGAAGATGAGGATGAGGAGGATGGTGATGAGAATGGTGATGATGATGAAGCTGAGGATGATGAGAATGAAGATGAAGACCATGAGGATGAGGAGGGCGAGGAAGATGAGGATGAAGATGAGAAGGGTGAGGAAGGTGAGGATGATGAGGATGGTGATGATGATGAATCTGAGGGTAATGAGAATGAAGACCATGAGGATGACAAGGGTGAGGAAGATGAGGATGTTGAGGATGAGGAGGGTGAGGAGGAGGATGATAAAGCTGAGGATCATAAGGATGAAGATCATGAGGAAGAGGAGGGTGAGGAAGATGAGGATGAGGGTGTTGAGGATGAGGAGGGTGAGGAGGATGAGGAGGAGGATGATGAAGCTGAGGGTAATGAGAATGAAGACCATGAGGATGAGGAGGGCGAGGAAGGTGAGGATGAAGGTGTTGAGGATGAGGAGGATGGTGATGAGGATGGTGATGATGATGAAGCTGAGGATTGTGAAGAGGAAGACCATGAGGATGAGGATGGTGAGGAAGATGAGGATGAGGGTGTTGAGGATGAGGAGGGTGAGGAAGGTGAGGATGATGAGGATGGTGATGATGATGAAGCTGAGGGTGATGAGAATGAAGATGAAGACCATGAGGATGAGGAGGGCGAGGAAGGTGAGGATGAAGATGAGAAGGATGATGAGGAGGATGATGAGGATGGTGATGATGATGAAGCTGAGGATCATAAGGATGAAGATGAAGACCATGAGGATGAGGAGGGTGAGGAAGGTGAGGATGAAGGTGTTGAGGATGAGGAGGAGGGTGATGAGGATGGTGATGATGATGAAGCTGAGGATTGTGAAGAGGAAGATGAAGACCATGAGGAAGATGAGGATGAAGATCAGAAGGATGAAGATGAGAAGGGTGAGGAAGGTGAGGATGATGAGGATGGTGATGATGATGAAGCTGAGGATTGTGAAGAGGAAGATGAAGACCATGAGGATGAGGAGGGTGAGGAAGGTGAGGATGAAGATGGGAAGGATGAAGATGAGAAGGATGAGGAGGAGGGTGATGAGGATGGTGATGATGATGAAGCTGAGGGTGATGAGAATGAAGATGAAGACCATGAGGATGAGGAGGGTGAGGAAGATGAGGGTGAAGGTGTTGAGGATGAGGAGGAGGATGATGAAGCTGAGGATGATGAGAATGAAGACCATGAGGATGAGGAGGGTGAGGAAGGTGAGGATGAAGATGAGAAGGATGAGGAGGAGGAGGGTGAGGAAGGTGAGGATGATGAGGATGGTGATGATGATGAAGCTGAGGGTGATGAGAATGAAGACCATGAGGATGAGGAGGGCGAGGAAGATGAGGATGAGGGTGTTGAGGACGAGGAGGGTGAGGAGGATGAGGAGGAGGATGATGAAGCTGAGGATCATAAGGATGAAGACCATGAGGATGAGGAGGGCGAGGAAGATGAGGATGAAGGTGTTGAGGATGAGGAGGATGGTGATGATGATGGTGATGATGATGAAGCTGAGGGTGATGAGAATGAAGATGAAGACCATGAGGATGAGGAGGGTGAGGAAGGTGAGGATGAAGGTGTTGAGGATGAGGAGGATGGTGATGAGGATGGTGATGATGATGAAGCTGAGGATTGTGAAGAGGAA
>NW_015379965.1:0-2233 GCF_001522545.3 Parus major
AAGGGGTGGAAATGTGAGGTGAAAAGAGTAGAAAACATGACGGGAAAAGAGCAGAAAATATGAGGGGAAAAGAGTGAAATGTGTGAGGGAAAAAGGGTGGGAAATGTGAGGGGAAAAGGGTGGGAAATGTGAGGGGAAAAGTGTGGAAAATGTGAAGGGAAAAGGGTGGGAAACGTGAGGTGAAAAGAGTAGAAAACATGACGGGAAAAGAGCAGAAAACGTGAGGGGAGAAAAAGGTGGGAAACGTGAGGTAAAAAGGGCAGCAAATATGAGGGGAAAAGAGTGAAAAATGTGAGGGGAAAAGGGTGAGAAATGTGACGGGAAAAGAGTGGGAAATGTGAGTGGAAAGGAGTGGAAAATGTGAAGGGAAAAGAGTGGGAAATGTGAGGGGAAAAGGGTGGAAATATGAGGGGGGAAAAGGGTGGAAAATGTGAAGGGAAAAGGGTGGAAATGTGAGGTGAAAAGAGCGGGAAATGTGAGGGGAAAAGGGTGGAAACATGAAGTGAAAGCAGCAAAGAACGTGAGGGGAAAAAGGTGGAAAAAGTGAGGAGAAACAGGACGGGAATCATGAGGGGAGAAAAGAGCGGGAAACACGGAAGGAAAAGGGTAGAAAATGTAAGGGAAAAGGAAAATGTGAGGGGAGAAAAGAGCAGGAAACGTGAGAGGAGAAAGGAGGAAAAGGTGAGGGGAAACAAGATGGGAATTATGAGGGGAGAAAAAAGCAGGAAATGTGAAGGGAAAGGGGTGGAAATGTGAGGTGAAAAGAGTAGAAAATGTGAGGGGAGAAAAGAGTGGAAAATGTGACTGGAAAAGAGTGGGAAATGTGAGAGGAAAAGAGTGGGAAATGTGAGGAGAAAAGGGTGGGAAATGTGAGAGGAAAAGAGTGGGAAATGTGAGGGGAAAAGAACAGAAAACGTGAGGGGAGAAAAGGGTGGAAAATGTGAAGGGAAAAGGGCGGGAAACGTGAGAGGAAAAGGGTGGAAATGTGAGGGAAAAAGGGTAGAAAATACAAGAGGAAAAGAGCGGGAAAACGTGAGGGGAAAAAAGAGCGGGAAATGTGAAGGGAAAAGAGTGGGAAATGTGAGGGGAAAAGGGTGGAAAATGTGAAGGGAAAAGGGTGGAAATGCGAGGAGAAAAGAGCATGAAACATGAGGGGAAAAAGGCGGAAAAGGTGAGGAGAAACAGGACAGGAATCACGAGGGGAGAAAAGAGCGGGAAACACGAAAGGAAAAGGGTGGGAATGTGAGGTGAAAGGGTAGAAAATGTAAGGGAAAAGGAAAATGTGAGGGGAGAAAAGAGCTGGAAAACATGAGGGGAGAAAGGAGGAAAAGGTGAGGAAAAACAAGATGGGAATTGTAAGAGGAGAAAAAAGCGGGAAATGTGAAGGGGAAGGGACGGAAATGTGAGGTGAAAAGAGCAGAAAATGTGAGGGGAAAAAAGGGTGAGAAATGTGAGGGGAAAAAAGGGTGGAAAATGTGAAGGGAAAAGGGCAGGAAACGTGAGGGGAAAAGGGTGGAAATGTGAGGGAAAAAGGGTAGAAAATAGGAGAGGAAAAGAGCGGGAAAACGTGAGGGGAGAAAAGGGTGGGAAATGTGAAGGGAAAAGGGTGGAAAACATGATGGGAAAAGAACAGAAAACGTGAGGGGAGAAAAAGAGTGGGAAAACGTGAGGGGAGAGAAAAGAGCGGGAAAACGTGAGGGGAGAGAAAGAGCGGGAAAACGTGAGGGGACCGAGCGTCCCGGGGTGACACAGGCGGCAGAGTGACAAGGTGACACAGGGAGCTGGGGTTAGGGTGGGTCGGGGTGACGGGGGGGGTGACAGGAGGGTGACACACAGGTGACACACAGGTGACAGCCGTACCTGGCGGGTGGTGGTTGGCCGCATAGCCCTGCAGCGGGTGGGGGGCTCCGTAGGGCTGCCGGTGCAGCAGGTCGGGGTCGGGGTGTGACCCCCGTGAGCCCCCGTACACCAGGCTGGGGACACAGGAGGGACAGCGGTGTCACATGGGAGTGGCACGGGCCAAAGGTGTCACCTCCCCCTGACCCGCCACACCCTTTGGGGACACAGGTGTCACCTCCCCCCCACATCCTTTAGGGTCACAGGTGTCACCTCCCCACAGCACACCCATTGGGGACACACGGGGGTGTCACAGGTGTCACCTCCCCACACTCACAGGGGACATGGCGGGTGGCACACGGGATTGTCACCTGCCCCAAAACTCCCCTGTACGCCA
>NW_015379966.1:0-2226 GCF_001522545.3 Parus major
CAGGGCCCCCAGCGAGGCGTAGACGATGTCCACGATGCGGTTGCGGATGAAGATGCAGAGGATGGAGAAGAGGATGAGCACGACCAGGCACACGATGAGAACGCCCCGGCACGAGGTGAAATCGTACTTGGTCTGTGGGGAGGGGGATTGGGGGGGATCAGAGCCCCCTGGGGAGACCCCAGACCCAGCAGGGACCTCAGGGGAGCCCCCAGACCCACAGACCCAGCAGGGAGCTCAGGGGAGGGGTCAGAGCCCCCAGACCCAGCAGGGGTTCAGAGGGGACCCCCCAGACCCCCCCAGACCCATCAGGGAGCTCATGGGGACCCCCCAGACCCATCAGGGAGCTCAGAGGGGACCCCCCAGACCCCCCCAGACCCAGCAGGGGTTCAGAGGGGACCCCCCAGAGCCCCCCAGACCCAGCAGGGAGCTCAGAGGGGACCCCCCAGACCAGGCAGGAGCTCATGGGGACCCCCCAGACCCAGCAGGAGCTCAGAGGGGACCCCCCAGACCCCCCCAGACCCATCAGGAGCTCAGAGGGGACCCCCCAGACCCCCCCAGACCCAGCAGGGGTTTAGAGGGGTGACCCCAGACCCATCAGGGAGCTCATGGGGACCCCCCAGACCCCCCCAGACCCATCAGGGAGCTCATGGGGACCCCCCAGACCCATCAGGAGCTCATGGGGACCCCCCAGCCCCCCCAGCCCCCCCAGGGCCAGCCCTGGCGCTGACCTGCAGCGAGAAGATGACGACGGTGAAGCAGACGACGACGGTGATGCCCACGGCCATGATGACGGCCTCGGTGTCGTAGAAACTGGCGATCATCCCCACCATGTAGGACAGACTGACGGTCAGGATGGACTGAGGGACAGGGGGACACACGTCAGGCCTGGGCGGTCAGCGTGGCACCCCAAAAACACGGCAGGTGTGTCCTGGGTCAGTGTGTCCTGCCTCAGTGTCCCCTGCCTCAGTGTCCCCTGCCTCAGTGTCCCCAAACACGGCACCTGTGTCCTGGGTCAGTGTGTCACCCCAAAAACACGGCACGTGTGTCCTGGGGCAGTGTGGCACCCCAAAAACACGGTATGTGTGTCCTGGGTCAGTGTCCCCAACCCTCTGTCCCCTGCCTCAGTGTCCCCAAAACACGGCACCTGTGTCCTGGGTCAGCGTGGCACCCCAAAACACGGCAGGTGTGTCCTGGGTCACTGTGTCCTGCCTCAGTATCCCTGCCTCAGTGTCCCCAGACCTCTGTCCTCTGCCTCAGTGTCCCCAAAACATGGCATGTGTGTCCTGGGTCAGTGTCCCCTGCCTCAGTGTCCCCAAAACACGGCACCTGTGTCCTGGGTCAGTGTGTCCTGCCTCAGTGTCCCCTGACCTCTGTGTGCCCTGTATCAGTGTCCTCTGCCTCAGTGTCCCCAACCCTCTGTCCTCTGCCTCAGTGTCCCCAAAATATGGCACCTGTGTCCTGGGTCAGTGTCCCCAACCCTCTGTCCCCTGCCTCAGTGTCCCCAAACATGGCACCTGTGTCCTGGGTCAGTGTGTCCTGGGTCAGTGTGTCCTGCCTCAGTGTCCCCTGCCTCAGTGTCCCCTGCCTCAGTGTCCCCAAAACACGGCACCTGTGTCCTGGGTCAGTGTGTCCTGCCTCAGTGTCCCTGCCTCAGTGTCCCCAGATCTCTGTGTGCCCTGCCTCAGTGTCCCCTGCCTCAGTGTCCCCAAACACGGCACGTGTGTCCTGGGTCAGTGTGTCCTGGGTCAGTGTCCCCTGCCTCAGTGTCCCCAAAACACGGCATGTGTGTCCTGGGTCAGTGTCCCCAACCCTCTGTCCCCTGCCTCAGTGTCCCCAACCTTCTGTGTCCCCAAAACACAGCACCTGTGTCCTGGGTCAGTGTGGCACCCCAAAACATGGCATGTGTGTCCTGGGTCAGTGTGTCCTGCCTCAGTGTCCCCAACCCTCTGTCCCCTGCCTCAGTGTCCCCAACCCTCTGTCCCCTGCCTCAGTGTCCCCAAAATATGGCATCTGTGTCCTGGGTCAGTGTGTCCTGCCTCAGTGTCCCCTGACCTCTGTGTCCCCTGCCTCAGTGTCCCCAAACATGCCACATGTCCCCTACCTCAGTGTCCCCTGACCTCAGTGTCTCCAAAACACGGCATGTGTGTCCTGCCTCAGTGTCCCCAACCCTCTGTGTCCCCAACCTTCTGTGTCCCCAACCTTCTGTGTCCCCTGCCTCAGCACCCC
>NW_015379967.1:0-1587 GCF_001522545.3 Parus major
GACAGCACAAGACGAGAAAAAGTTCCAAGAATTGAAAAACGCTCTCATGACTGCCCCAGTCCTAACCTTGCCTGACACGAATAAAGAATTTCAACTGTTTGTCGATGTAAGTGGACAAACAGCACAGAGAGTTCTGACCCAAGAATGGGCAAGAAAGAAAAAAACCTATAGGATTTTTATCAAAAATCCTAGATCCAGTAAGTCGAAGTTGGCCTACTTGCTTACAAGCAATTGTTGCAGTAGCTCTGTTAGTTAAAGAAGCAAAAAAGATAACTTTTAGAACCCCTCTAATAGTATACACCCCCCATGATGTAAGAAATATCTTACAACAAAAAGCCGAAAAATAGTTAAACTGATTCCAGGCTTCTGAAATATGAAGCCATGCTAATCAGTTCATCAAGCCTCGAATTGAAGACAACTACTGCCCAGAACCCGGCGCAGTTTTTGTTTGGAAAACCAACAAGTGAGTTATTTCACAATTGCATTGAAGCAGTAGAATTACAAACCAAAGTAAGACCAGACTTAAAAGATCAAGAACTAGAAAGAGGAGAAAAATAGTTCATTGATGGCTCCTCAAAAATAGTGGAAGGAAAGAAGAAATCAAGTTATGCCATCGTAAATAGTATAACAAGAAAAATTATAGAATCAAGTCCCCTACAGGCGAATTAGTCAGCACAAACCTGTGAGCTATACGCTCTCCTAAGAGCCCTTAAAGACTTGAAAGAGAAAAGAAGTACCATCTACACTGATTCAAAATATGCATTTGGAATAGTGCACACTTTCGGAAAAATATAAGAAGAGAGAAGTTTGATCAACACAAAAAGAAAAGAATTAATACATAAAGAAATGATCAGACAAATTTTGGAGGCAGTCAAAGAACCACAAGAAATATCGGTAGTCCATGTAAGAAGACACCAAACTGGGTGGCAATTTCACACGCGAGAGAACAACTTAGCAGATAAAGAAGCTAAACGAGCGGCATTGTTAACGGTAAGTATTCCCGAGATCATCCCGAAGGAACCGCCAGAAGTATCCGTGCTTCCTTCGGAAAAAGAGCTAGAAGATTTCAAAAAAGTAAGTGAATATTTCAAAGAAAATAAATGGTAGTTACCTGATGAGAAAGAGCTAGTTCCAAAGGAGATAACTAAGGAAATACTTCGACGACTTCATGAACAAACTCATTAGAGAACCAAGGCATTGGCTGAACAATTTTTAAAATTTTTCGGGTGCAAAGGAATTTTCGAGCTTGCAAAACAGGAAGTGCAGGGATGTGTGATATGCCAAAAAGTTAACCGATCAAGCTACAAACAAACTCATTGAAGAGGTCGGCCACTCTCGTATCGGCCGTTTAAAAGAATCCAAGTGGATTTCACTGAATTACCTAAAATTAGAAGAAATAAATATTTACTAGTAATAGTAGATAAACTGACACACTGAGTAGAAGCATTTCCTAGAGCAAAAACTACAGCCCAAACAGTGTCTAAGATTCTACTAGAAGAAATAATTCCAAGATATAAGATAATAGACCATATCGATTCGGATCAAGGCACTCATTTTACGTCAAAAATTATTAAACAATTATCAGAA
>NW_015379967.1:2627-4797 GCF_001522545.3 Parus major
GAATCCTGATGCTCCTGAACCTAGCCACGTGCTTAGCCGAGGGAATGAAGCCCGAGGCGCCCCCAGGGGTGGATCCCCTGGGGAAGTGTGAGCAGTGTCAGACTGCCACAGTAACCGAGCAATTAACCGTTTGTCTTCCAAAAATGCACACAGGGGAATGTTGGTTAAATGACACTCTATTCGATCTGTATACAATAAAAGAGAAAATTTAGTGTTCTGATCCGGGGGCAAGTATTATAAAAAAACCAATTAAGACCTCAGAAGAACTAGGAGTTCAAGAGACCCACTTCCAGAACAAAAGAGAAATAAAAGGGATTCCTCCGATCATGGTCTGCGGACAGTGTAATAAAACCGTCTAGATCAGTGAGAAAA
This sequence comes from Parus major, assembly GCF_001522545.3. Taxonomy (NCBI): domain Eukaryota; kingdom Metazoa; phylum Chordata; class Aves; order Passeriformes; family Paridae; genus Parus; species Parus major. Next base: position 3,000 of record NW_015379967.1, read on the forward strand.
AACAATCAACATTTATAGCGTATCACCAAGTCAACCCTCTATGCTACAACAAAGCAAACTTAAAACCATGTATGATGGGGGGAAAATTGTACTGAGAAGGGAAGAATTTGAAACATAAGAAAAAGATATCATTTAACAATGAACCAATAATTCTAGACTCATTAAAAAAAGATGACGATAGAGTGTGTCTCCAATATAACCAAGTGTTTTGTTTTTCAAAAGACAAAGAAAAGTTAGACCCAGAAAACAAAATAAAACAACTAACTTTAGAACTAAAAAGACAAGAGATGGAAAACAAAAGAAAAAGATTAGAACGAGAGAGATTAAGTTCTCTCAGCGAACAATATGAGCAACTTGAAAAACAGTATAACAACTAGAAACTACCCAGTCCGAATCAGAATCTATTTATAGATCTGATGCAGGAGATAGCCACTGAATTAGGGCTATCCAACTGTTAGATATGTGATAGTCTAAAATCTGCCAAAAGATAGCCATAGAAGGGAGAGGGACTAACCCCAGAACAATTGTTAAAATAGACAAGATTAAAATTAACCAAGACAACACGACGGCCAGAAGAATGAGTAATAAACAAACGTATAATTAGAACATTTTGCATTAGCCAAAAGAGAAGAGAATTCACCGACCTAGTAGGGTACACCCCTTGTGTAAATACCCTCACGGTGAATTCAGACAAAAAAACTAAAAATTAGCAACCAAAACCACCCGAAGAGTATTAGAGTCCCTCTCGGGAAAACAATTGTGAATAGTTAGAAATAATCGAGCTCTGTTAGAATAAAAATCTGAGAGCCAATCCCTTCCATGCCCTCCGAAGTTTGAAAGAATATTGAGAAGATCCGGCAAAATCTAGCAAAAATTGAGAAGCCCCAGATAAAATTTATTAAATTTGCGGAAAAAAGGCATATAGTGAATTACCAAGGAATTGGAAAGGGTCATGTACACTCAGAATAATTCAGCCGTTTTTCTTTAAGTTACCTAAAGACGAGAGTAAATCTTTAGGTGCACCCCTCTTTGAAACTCTAGCAAGACAAAAGAAGGACTTAAAGCGAGAGCTACCGATGGCGAGAAGCAACCATAAGTAGAAAGAAGAAGATTGGCCGGCAGAGAGAATTATACAATATTATGGGCCGGCCACATGAGCCAATGATGGCAGTTAGAGTTATAGAACCCCCATCTACCTCCTCAATCGACTTATCAAGTTGCAAGCAGTAGTTGAGGTAGTCTCAAACCACACTTCAGAAGCCCTAGAACTCCTAGCAAAGCAGCACACACAAATGAGAGCTTTCATCTACCAAAATAAATTAGCTCTCGACTATTTACTAGCAGAAGAGAAAAGAGTGTGCAGAAAGTATAATGAATCCGAGTACTGCATAGAGATTGATGATTACGGAGAGACTATAAAAAAACTAGCAACTAAGATAAAAAAAGTGACACATGTACCAGTCCAAAAGTAGAATTCCATTTTACAAGCTTCCTGGTGAAACCAAATCTTCAGTCAGGGAGCTTGGTGGAAAAAGCTAGTATTCTTTATAAGATGTTCCGTAGCCAGAATCATCTTTCTACCTTGTTTAATTCCGTGCCTAATCCGATTGATCCACTCTGTGGTGCAAGGAATGCAAATTGCCGCCCTCCCAATAGACCCAGAGAAAACACAAGACAAAACAGCTCTTCTCTCTAAATTAATAAAATTAAAAGAAGAGAAAGAGAGCGAACATGCACAAAAAGCCTTAGAAGAATTTGAAAATAAACATATGACGACACTAAAAAGTGTCACTTACAT
>NW_015379968.1:0-2268 GCF_001522545.3 Parus major
TTTACAACTGGAGTTTACAGATTTGGGCTTTGCAAGTATCTGAGGATATTCTGAGGACAAGATATTCATATTTCGAAACTGCTGGAAAATGAAGAAGTGCCTATACTTTATCATACTGCCTTAAATGCTTGAATGAAGAACTTCCTGCATTTCTCATATTTTCATTTAAGGATTTTTCAGCTTGAGCGACTTAGTGCCAACATCCAACTGATATTTAACAATATCTTTATTGTTAAAGATACTGTTTTAGCAATAGCATGATCTCAGCTCGGTGAGTGCAGAGCTTTCTATTCCGCATGCTTGAGTGATTTTCAGCCTCACATCTGAAGTTATTTAGACCTTCCAAATAGGCTTCAAATCCTTCCTGGGATAACTATATTTACATAATTTAGGGTTGTTGTGGTTAAGTCCACTTAACTGATGTATGAAGAGAGGTCTTCCTGTATCCAGCCACGATTAGAAGACTCTAAAACTTTCTTTTACAATTAAGAAACTTACTGTCATGAAAGTATCAAATTTGGGTTAATTTTTTAGGGAGTGCATCAATATGTGCCTCTCCAAATATTTATATTGTTTTTACTCTGTGTTTAGGTGTCAGCATTTGAAGCAGACAATAGATGAACATTGATCTTGCTCTCTGAGGCTGTACATTAGCAGTCAGTTATCAAGCAGGAAAATACATTTCTGAAGCAACCTTCCTTGACTGTCTCCATTCACAATGATCTTAGTTTTCAGGGTGGTCATGATGCACATGAACTAGATGTCTTTTAGAAGAAAGTAATCCAGAATAACTCCTCAGACACTGGAGGCCCTTTGGAACAGCCATAATGGTCTAACCAAGAAATATGCCAGCTTAACATGAAGTACCTAACATAGAGCATGAGGTTCTTGAACCACTGAGAACTCCTTCAACATGTTGGAGATGTTCTTGCACGGTATGAAGGACTAAATGCCATCTGTATCTATCCTTCACCAGCTCTCAGCACTTTGTTTTGACTGGTGCTCCTTCCTCATCTACCTACACTTTTCCTGGTGTATAACCTCTCATTTTGCCTGTTTTACCTTCTGCTCCACTAGTCCTTTGCCAAATCCCTTTTTAATATTTTTCATAATTTATTTTTTTTTTCTCCCCACCACTGTTCTTGTCCTGTGTCAAAGTCACACATAGAGTCTTTTAATTGAGACTTACTGTTCAAAAAACATATTTCACAACCAGGCCCTATGACCTGTGTAATGCAACAGATGAAAACAGACTTTGCTAGCCTCTTCCACTGGTATGCCCTAACCTGGTTTAGATGGCTATTTTATCTGGTGTCTGACACATAATATCTCTTTTTAAAAATTATTTTTCTCCCCAATATGTTTGGAATGATGCCACTGAAATGTGTTACTCACATAATGTAATTCATATTGTTAAATGGATGTGCTGGAATCAGGAGTCTGTCCATTATGCAAAAATGAGAGAGGCTAGGTGACCCCCTGCCCTTTGTTTTATCCTAAGAAGCCATGAGTAGCCTTTTCATTTGACTGAATAATCACTGAAATTCTGCTGTTTATCCAAATCATGGCCTTATAAAAGAGACAGAAGCTATATGCTACATTGTAAAGAAAATCCTAACCAGGAAATACTGGCAATTTGTTGAGGGTTAGGTGACCTTTTTTTGTTGTTGTTGTTGTTCTGGCCTGCCTGTGGAATTTTTATCCATTAGCTGCGGAGACAACCTAACTGTGTGTACTTAGTGGGTGCTGGACAACGGACAAAGAGTGGCCGGGCCCAGGGGGGGAATGGGGCAGGAAAGGAGGGTGGGGACAGTTTTTGGCTGGCTTTCTTTGGCTTCGGGAGGAGACATTCTTTTTTTGGGGGCGAGGAGCTGCTGCGGGAGAGAGAAGGGAATTTTGCCATCACCCAGACAGAGCTGCTGCTTCTTCTCTTTCTCACTTCTTTGTTGGTGGCCACGCACCCCGTCCTGCCGGGACGTGTGACAGTGCCAGGCACCGCCGTGGAGCTGCTGATACACCTCATCCACCGGCCCAGGATCTCAGCTCATCCCTGCTGTTCCAGCCGACTGTTCCTTGGAGCCCTGCAGGAGCACCGGGACTGCCCGCCCGAGGGGTTTGTGAAAACAAAGCCTCTCCTCCATCCCTCTCAGCCAAGAAAGCTGTCACGGGGTCCCTGGTTCTGTTTTCTTGTTAATGCTGTAGTTATTGTTGTTTGTTTGCCTGGTTATACTAGTAAAGAACTGTTATTCCTATCCCCAGATCTCTGCC
>NW_015379969.1:0-2257 GCF_001522545.3 Parus major
ATGTCGCGATATCGAGGGGTTATGTCGCGATATCGAGGGGTTATGTCGCGATATCGGGGGGTTATGTCGCGATATCGGGGGGTTATGTCGCGATATCGAGGGGTTATGTCGCGATATCGAGGGGTTATGTCACGATATCGGGGGGTTATGTCGTGATATCGAGGGGTTATATCGCGATATCGGGGGGTTATGTCGTGATATGTCGTGATATTGAGGGGTTATGTCGTGATATCGGGGGTTATGTCGCGATATCGGGGGGTTATGTCATGATATATCGCGATATCGGGGGGTTATGTCGCGATATGTCGCGATATCGGGGGGTTATGTCATGATATGTCGTGATATCGAGGGGTTATATCGCGATATCGAGGGGTTATATCGTGATATATCACGATATCAACGGGTTATGTCGCGATATCGAGGGGTTATGTCGCAATATCGGGGGGTTATGTCGCGATATTGAGGGGTTATGTCGCGATATGTCGCGATATTGAGGGGTTATGTCGCGATATCGAGGGGTTATGTCATGATATTGGGGGGTTATATCACGATATGTCGCAATATTGAGGGGTTACGTCGTGATATCGGGGGGTTATGTCGCGATATATCGTGATATCGAGGGGTTATGTCGCGATATCGGGGGGTTATATCGTGATATATCGTGATATCGGGGGGTTATGTCACGATATCGAGGGGTTCTGTCGTGATATCGGGGGGTTATATCGCGATATGTCGCGATATCGGGGGTTTATGTTGTGATATGAATGGGTTATATCGCGATATCGAGGGGTTATGTCACGATATATCACGATATCGAGGGGTTATATCGTGATATCGAGGGGTTATGTCGCGATATCGAGGGGTTATGTTGCGATATATCGCGATATCGAGGGGTTATGTCGCGATATCGGGGGGTTATATCGTGATATCGAGGGGTTATGTCGTGATATCGGGGGGTTATATCGTGATATCGAGGGGTTATGTCACGATATGAATGGGTTATGTCACGATATGTCGTGATATCAAGGAGTTATGTCGTGATATCGACAGGTTGTATCGCGATATCGGGGGGTTATATCGCGATATCGAGGGGTTATGTCACGATATCGGGGGGTTATGTTGCGATATATTGTGATATCGAGGGGTTATGTCGCAATATCGAGGGGTTATGTCGCGATATGTCACGATATCGAGGGGTTATGTCACGATATCGGGGGGTTATGTCACGATATATCGCGATATGAATGGGTTATATCACGATATGTCGCGATATCGAGGGGTTATGTCGTAACGTGAACCCCAACCCAGGCGCCGCAGTGCAAACGACATGCAAATGAGATGTAAATGACGTGCAAATGAGAAGCAGATGGCATGCTAGTGATATGCAGATGTCATGCAAATGAGATTCAAATGGCATGCAAATGAGATGCAAATAGCATACAGATGATCTGCAGACGAGATACGGACGCAGCACAAATGAGATGCAAATGAGACGCAAATGAGATGCAAACTACATGCAAATGATGTGCAGATGCACCACACAAATCTGAGATTTTAATTATATGCAAATGACATGCAAATGACATGCAGAGGAGACACGGACACGGCATAAATGAGATGCAAACGAGATGCAAGCGACATGCAAATGAGACGCAAATGTGCCATAAATGAGATGCAAATTACATGCAAATGAGATGCAGGTGCACCGCATAAAACTTGTGTTTTAATTATATGCAAATGACATGTAAATGACATGCAGATGAGATACGGACACTGCATAAATGAGATTCAAATGAGATGCAAACGCGACACAAACACGGCACAAACTCTATGCAAATGAGAAGCATGCGACATGCAAATGAGATGCAGACGCCACGCAAATGAGATGCGAATCAGACGCAAATGAGATGCAAATGAGATGCAAAACGCGAGGGGCGTGGCCGCACCCACCTGGCTCAAGGCGGGGTCCCCGGGGGGGCGGAGCCTCTCCCGCCCCTCCCCCCCCTCCGAGTCCGAGTCCGAGTCCTGAGGGGGCGGAGCCAAAAATTGGCGCCAAATCCCCCGATTTTGGCGGGAGAGAAGGCCCTGACCTCACTTCCGGTTGCGCCCCCACTTCCGGTTCCTCCCCCTCCCCCCGGTTTTTTTTTAAGGGGGTCCCAGAGTCAACTTCCGGGATAATTTTTCCCGGTTTTTGGGGTTTCTCCCCATTTTTGGGGTTCCCGGTTCCGTTTCTGGGGTGTTTGAGCCGGTTTTGGCG
>NW_015379970.1:0-2223 GCF_001522545.3 Parus major
TTTTCCTTTCTTTCTGCTGTGGCCCTGTGCTCTGTGATATCTTATGGGCTGTATCAGTGTCTGGCAGTGGCTGGTAGCTGTGTGTGAACACGCTGAGCCCTGGCACCCCCCAGAGGTGTCACTGATGCACAAAGAGCGAGGCAGGAACGGCCCCAGGGAGCTCAGGGGCTGCAGAGCCCCCTTCCCTCTCCAGCCCTGCGTGTCCTCTCTGCCTGCAAGGACAGCATTCCCTGCTCTGTGTCACTGCTCTCCTGGCCTGCTCTGACCTGCTGATGACATTGCCTTTTCCCACTGCACTCTGGCTCAGTGAAACACCCAGGAACGTGGGTTTTGTACAAGGTGCAGCGAGGAACAATGTCACAATCACTGAGGAGAAGATGTATGGGGTGCCTGGGCCGGCTGCTGCAGCTGAGGGTCTGTGGAGTCTCAAAGGGGCAAGGCCAAGGCTGTCCCATGCTGGGCAAAGCCAGTTCCAGGCACTCCATGGACCCAACACTGACTGACTACAACCTCCATGCCCTGTCCTCTTGTGCTGCTGAGGAGAGGAGGTGGTAGAGAATCTCACAATGACTTAAAGTGAGCCTGAGATTATTGGGGGATGAAGATAAAATATTCTAGTTTTGTGTGTGTTCTACATCATCCTACTCTGTTTTCAATAGCCAATAAATGAAATTGATTTTCCCTGTGTTGAGTCTGCTTTGTCTGACAGAAGAACTTGTCTGAGAAAATAACTGGTGAGTGATTTCCCTGTCTTTATCTTGACTCATGAGCAGTTGCATCTTATTTTGCACCCCTGCGCTGCTCCAGAGTGAGAGTGAAGGAGTGACTGAGTGTAGCTCTGAGAGCTGCTCAAGGTCAACTCACCATGACAGGGCCTGCAAATGTGAAATAGTTCCAGTGTGGAGGAATACATTCAGTGCAGATAGCTCAGTGAGCAGCTGCAATGTGAGCTGCAGATTGTAGGGAAGCGCTGGGAGTCCCAACCCTGGTGTCCTCCCTTGCACAGCAAGGGGTACAGGGACCTGTGGCACCAGCCAGGTGACTGAACACTTAAGACACTCCAATCAACTCCAATCACCATGTGCATGGGCTGGAAGGACTCAAAATCCCAGGGATCCAATGGTTTGCGTTACCTCCTCACAGGCACCCAGCTTGAGCTGCTTCTGAGTTGCTGTGCCATGATTAAACTGCTTTAAAGATCCGGAGGTCTGAGACTCTACTATGGGAAACCCAAGGCCAAGCTGGTGAAAGGAACCCAGGGAAACCTGGTGCTGGGTGTGGTGTGTGAAGGCAGTGGAGTGGGCCAGCTGCCCAGTGTGAAAGGGCTTTGGTCCCAGCACTGACAATCTCTGGTGGTGGCACATGAGTGTCAGAAGGCCTCCTGGGTGGTGAGACAGGAAAGTTTCCTTCACACCAGCATGAACAGAGCAGAACCTGAACTAGTCATTTATTTTACCAGCTCAGGTTCAGAGGGTCGTCATACCTCATGCCAGGTGTGCATTTCTCATCTCGCCTTCAAAAAGCTTCCTTCCTGCTTCTGAATTGAGGGATGCAACCATTTAGGCCAGAGCAACCTCTCAACCACTGCAGTATCTCTTTTTTGAGAATTTTCTTTGAGAATTTCTTTGAGAATGTCTGTGTGACTGACCACACATTCTAGCAGGCCGTCTCACCAAACTACCCAACTCTCCTTAAACAGCAACTGCCCAGAAACAAGCAAACAAATAATTAATGCCACTTTATAACATGCCAATCCACCTTCTCTAGCTAAGAAGGATTTGGACTTGAATTCATATTTCCATAACCAGTTTGTAACATTTGCCCTGAGATTTCATTTTGTTTTCCAGCATTGTATCCTGAAACAATTGTGTCATTCTGGTCATTGAAGTTCAGTTACGGATGAAAAGGATTTGCTCAGAAGAAACTGGACAACTAATAGCCTAAGCAATTAGCTAACCAAGGCTAATCATTTGGGATTTTCAGTAATAAAGAAGGAAGACAAGGATTCTGGAGAGGGAAGATGTTCATCCTAAACCAAGCTCAGATGGAAGCGATGCAGTCTGTGTGATGTCTCTCAGATCCCAATACAGCTGTGTATCCCCCCATATGCATAAAATCAGCAGTCTGATGCATTTTGAGATGCACAAGGACATCAAAAAAAATCCACACAAGCTGGTAGATACAATGGCTTGGAGAATCCTTCCTCTTCTTGAGTAATGTGAG
>NW_015379971.1:0-2254 GCF_001522545.3 Parus major
CGCGGCATGCCGGGACACGGCCCGCAAAAAGCCCGCGCTGCCCTCGCGCGTCCGCGGGCGCTGCGCGGGCCGGGCCGTGCGGGCCGGGCCGCAGCGCGGGGCCGGTTGGGTGCGGGGCCGGGCTCGGGGTGGGCGTGTGTTGGGGAGGCGTGGGGCGGGCAGGGCGGTTGGGCGTGGGGCGGGGTTGGGCATACTTACCTGGCAGGGGAGACACCATGATCAGGCAGGTGGTTTTCCCAGGGCGAGGCTCATCCCTTGCACTCCGGGTGTGCTGACCCCTGCGATTTCCCCAAATGCGGGAAACTCGACTGCATAATTTGTGGTAGTGGGGGACTGCGTTCGCGCTCTCCCCTGGTATTCCTGTAAATGATAGACGAAATCAAATAATGCTGCATGAGAGCCGTGTGCTGGTTTTTGACTTAGCGTCTCCCCTTACGGTGTGTCAGGGTTTTTAAAACCTATTTCGGCCACAGCTCCATTGTCTCAGTGGAGGTCTCGGTCTCTGCCTGTCCGAGCTGTCCTGTGCCGTCCGTGCAGAAGCGGCAGGAGAGCGCAGCCCCGCTCCCGGAGCAGTCGGAATTCGCCTCTCGCAGCTCCCGGCCCGGGCCGGGACTCGGGTTCTCCCTGGCGGCACCCTCCGCACACCGACCCCGGCGAGACGGACCGGGGGAGAGTTTCCGTCCAGCTCGGGTTTGGGGTTTTCACTGCTACAGAGAGAACAAACAGAACTCAGCAGCATCTTCGGATGCTTGTTGGGCAGCTTTTCTCTGTTACGGCATCCCGGGCGCATGGGGGATAGTTGAACTCCTGCATTTCATGCGTTCCTCGGTTCTGAGAGGAAAGATGTGCGCTAATGCCTTACAGAAGGGCGAAGGGATGGGTGTTAACATCTCTGAAATGAGTCTTAATGTGTCCGCCGGCTTCGGGCAGCAGGTTGCTGCAGAGCCCGGACAGCTTGGCTCCTGAAATGGGTCTGCACAAACCCGAACGTCTGAACTTCAGGGTAAAACAGTAGGTTCAAAGGGGGAGAATATGTGATAAGTGGGTCGGGAAGGCTACACCTTCCTGGTACCTCAGCCAGTGGGGAAAGGAAGAGGGAAACATGCGGCCGGGAGTCAGGATAAAAGGAGGCTGTGCCCTCCAAAACCCCGAGAGAGAAAAGGCCACGGGCATGTGCTGCAGTGAACTTTCTGCCTTTATCTGAACAAAATATAAGAACTCCTCTGTGTCCTTTTTGGACATAAACCTCTTGCGTTTGTGGATTGACAGCCACAAAATTATTCCCCTTGTCTAGCGTTACAGCGTGTTTATTAATTTACCTTCTAAGACATCGTTTACATTTTCCTAAAAATGTTTTCCCAAACTACACCTACCCATTTTGAGTTATTTCATGGTCTCTGCTGTTATCTCGTATCATAAACAGTTCATTACATGCTTTTCCAGTGGTCATTCCGAAGCTGTCTTGCCTTGGCTTCTGGTCAACTTTTTCTCGGCAGCTCCTGTTTTCTCGTTAGCTCCACCAGCTGTCCCCTTCAGGCCGGGTTTTTGTATATTTTCAGTAAAAGCGTTCTTCGTTGCGCTATCTCTTTTGTAAGGGTTAAGCATAACATTGTATTTAGTTTCTTCAGCAAGCAAAGAGATGAAGTTCGTTTTATATCAGCTCTCATCCTTCACAAGGACGTGTCAAATTCCCCACTCTGGGAGCCCGGCAGCGCTCAAGGGCTCGATGTGGTGTGACCCGGACCCGCTCGGAACTCCGCCAGGTGTTTCCCTGGTGTTTCCCGCAGACACAGGGCGGGACAGGCCAGGATCATCCCGGCTCCAGACACGTCAGTCCAGCTGGGAAACCGCTCTCCGGTTCCAGCAGGGAATAACCAGGGATCCGGCGGCGCCTGCTTGCGGAGGGCGCGCCGGGATTTCTCAGCACCCCGGGCTATTCCTGAGCCACCTCACCGGCAACGGGACCGGAATCCCTTCCCTGCCGAGCCTCCACTGCGCGCTTCAGCGCCGCTCCGAGCGCCGGCCCCCAAAATCAGCAGCAGCGGGGCCACAGCCCAACTAATCCTCAGCGTTTAGAGGATAACAGAGACCGCAGCCAATAGAGCCCGCAGCCTCCGCCACCGCCCCAAAATCTACATTCTATTCTTTAACCTCTAAACCAGGGGAGAGCGCGAACGCAGTCCCCCACTACCACAAATTATGCAGTCGAGTTTCCCGCATTTGGGGAAATCGCAGGGGTCAGCACACCCGGAGT
>NW_015379972.1:0-1148 GCF_001522545.3 Parus major
CTGCCCGACGAGCCCGCGCCGCTGCTCGGGGACGAGGACCCTGCCGCCGCCCTGCCCGGGGATCCCGCCGCTCCCTCGGTGAGTTGCTCTGGGCACGTTTTCTCCGACACTCCTGCTTTCTGCTGGTGCTCCCGTGTCCTTTCCCCACCCTTTTCTCTGCCTTGCCTTGGAGATTTTGATTCCAAGCGAGGTCAAGTTTCCCTCGGTGACGTTCTTATGGCTGGTTCCGGTTGGTGTCGTTCTTTGGACATGGTGTCTGTGGTCAGCCTTGCAGTTAGTGGAGAAGGAAGGAGGGAGAAGGCTGCTGCTGGCAGGCTGTTTGTTAGGTCGCGAGTTTGGGTATTTCTCAGATTGGAGGTGTTTTCCCCCCCATGTCGCCTGTGCTGTGTAGAATGAGTTTTGCTGTCAGTGTCAGGTCTTCTGAAGGGATGTATGGCGATATGAGGAAATACAGCTTTTTCTGAGGCTCATGTGTCTTCCCAAAAGCACATGTGCTTGAATAGTTTGAACGTGTCTAGAGGAAAATGCTGATGGCTTTGTGTGGAACTTCTCTGCACTTTGTTCTCAGCCTTTATCATTCTCCATGATCCATACTGGAGGTCATCAGACAAAGTCTTTGTGTCATTCATGCTTTGATCAAGTGTTCCTTGATGATGTCTGTGTGCCTGTTGTGAAGATGAAGGATCCTCTTTTAGTTGTGGCTCTTCGAAAAGGCTGTGGGTGTATGTATGTGGAGGTGGAAATGCAGGAGGAAATGGCAGCACTGCTTTGTTTTTCTTGTTTTTGAAGGTCGAGTTTTTTGAAGGTCTGTCAAATGGAGCTGCATGAGCCCTGGCTATAAAATATTTAGCATGGCAATAGAATTGGCTGGATGGGAAGGGAGAGATTCAATTTGCAGCAGGAGATAGAAGGTGGGCATAATTCCCGCTGTGCAGATATGCACTGAGTTGGTCTCTCTTGGAAGACTGCTCGGCTTTTCCTTTTAGAGCTATGAAGTCTCTTCCCAGCACTTGAGTGAGCAGGCAAATGTCGCTTCCATAGTTCAGTGGTGGAGAGCTGGCTGTGTGAAATTGGTGGTGTGAAGAGCAATGGTGTGGGGAACTGGGCCTCCAGTGTCACGTGTTTTGAAGATGTGTGGGTGAAAGAAG
>NW_015379972.1:1953-4644 GCF_001522545.3 Parus major
GAGGAGTGCATGTGCTGAAGAATGGTGATATTGGTTTTGAGGTGATTCTAGGATTGCTGGGTCTTTGTCCGAGCTGCTGAAAATTTATGTCCTCTGTAACATTTTACACTTGTTCCAATAATTGGGTGGAACAGAATGATATTAGTTGTGATGGTTGGGAAATGAGAAGCTGTACCCATAAATTTTCTTCTAATGATGTCTTTATTTTATCTTTTCTTTCATGTTCTGTTTGGGCAGAGAGAAGAAGTCTGTCTACACAGAGACAGGGTCGGTGCTGGAGTTCACTCTGATATAGTTCCAAACAAATGAATGAATAGTGTCAAGGTCTGTTTGTCCTAGTAGTTAGATGAGGCTCAGAGCTGTGATTCCAAGGTTTTTCTTTCTCTTCCTATGCAAGGAAATGAGTGTCTGGTGTCTGTGTAGTGAGCTCCTGTGTGAGGCCTCCTGTGCATTAGTTACAATTGAGTTTCCTGTGTTGTGTATGTGGTACAGTTGAGACAATCTGAAATGTGAGGCCCTGATGGATACTCTGCTGGTGTTTTTCCATTCTTGGCTTGGTTGATTAACATTTTTTAGTTGATTGGTTTTAGTTTGGGTTGGGTTGTGTTGGGTTGGCTTTGATTGGGTTGGTTGTTTGCTTGTTATTGCTTTCTTTTTTTTTGTCAAGCAGAAAAGTTGATCCTCATTGTGCCTGGCGATCCTTCAAGCTCCACACCATAAAATTATCCCGCAGGGAGAGTGTCTGTCATCTATACCTTGAAGCTGTGAATGTGATCATAGAATCACAGAAACAGAGATTTGTACAATGGTTTGTGTAGAAAAGTAGCATCAAGATCATCTTCTTCCAACTGCTCTGCCATGTGCAGGGACATCTTCCAGCAGAGCAACTTCTTCAGAGCCCCACCCAGCTTGACCTTTGACATTTCATTGAAGAAATACAACTTCATCAATATTCATTTCTGCAAGGTGTTGTGTTTCTTTCTGTAGCCATATGTGGAACTGTTCATGGGGAATCATAATATGGAACTGTTTGTGGCTGGAACAATAATTGTGTGTGAAACCTCCATTATCCATCGGTTTCTCTATGCAACATTGTGTTCTAGACTTTCTTCAGAGTTGTAATTGCACTGTCATTCAGGCACTCCTTTGCAGAAAGGTTGCAGCTCATTTTCACAATTCTGGTCAGTACTTTGAAAAATAAAACAGTCTTTTTCAGCACATCCTTACTTCAGCGACCCAGGAAAAAACTGTGTGTGGGGAATAGGAAGAATAGAAAGCAGAAGCAATAAGAGAATCTTTTGTAATTTGTCAGAAGATTTAATTTGAGAGAGATGCTGAAGAGAATCTGTTTAAAATGCTGGTTTCATATTTGTGCAAGGTGAGCAAGCCATGCATTAGATAAAGGTCATTGAGGTGAGGATTAATTCTTCAAATGTAGCCCCCTATCCTCTGTGCCGTGAAATTCTTTAGGGTCACACTTACAGCTTGAGACCTTGGGGAATTCCACATGCTTTCAGATGAATTTTAGGGCCTGAAATAGTGTTCACCGTGATCATCACTGACAGATCATTGCCTTCTAATATTTCCTGGCCTTATGTGATTAATGGTTTGGGTTTTCTGTAAGTTTTGTTTTGTTCTGTTTTGTGTTATTTTGCCTATATTTACTCCGTATGTAGACCTACTTAAAATTATCAACAACTCATCTCTTTTCAGCCACCTCTGGTGTGTTAGTATTTTTTTCTCTTGTTCATTGGGAGTGGAAGGCAGGAGATATGAGAGTGACTTTGTGTTCTGTTACTGCTGGGAGAAATAGATGTAGATATGACTTTTGTCATTTTAGTACACGTTGCATCTGTGTGGAACAGAACATGTGATAAGGACAGGGAGGAGATTCCCTGGAAGCCAATGGTTCAATGAGCCATTCTCCATTGGATGACCGCTAATCTTTTAGTGTGGTTGTTTGTCATTTGTGTGCTTTGGAATCCTTCAGTTCCTTCTCATAGCGGTGGTGAGCAGAGAAATGTCCAGTGTTTTTACCATGGCCAGTGGTCATATGGCTGCAGACAAGTGTTTTTGATTAAGAGAAGGGAGAGCTTTATTAAGAGAAAGGTTTACAATGTGGGTTGTGAGAAAATGGAACATATTGGTCAGAGATGTTTTGGATATGTGTCGGACATTCAAGTCTAGCAGGAAATGTTCCCGCTTATGCAGAGGTGTGGATTAAATGACCTTTAAAATATGGCTAAATGGAAAACTGGAAACATTTTTTTGTTCTATGAAGGACTCAGCATTGTTTTGCACTTTTCACGGTTTAACATTCGGATATGGAGATGGAGATGAAAAAGCTTTATGAGTCAGAAACAAAAGACTAAATGTTATTTTTCAATCTTGGCATCGGTGTTCCTTACAATGTTTTAGGCTCTATCACATATTACGATATCTATATCACATATTACTTCATCCCAGGTCATGAAGGACAATTCAAGATACGGAAGAATAGTGCAGAAAAACACTTGAAGTGTTCCCTGTATTATCGTTTATTGCTGCTGTAGATGTGCCAAGATTTTTTTAAGGGTAGCTGAATTCCGGTATTAAGTGATGAGCTATGAATATTTGCTTCTGACTATTCAATCAAAAGAATTGTTTTGCGACTGAAAAGAATGCCCAAAGATGACATCGTGGATAGAATGG
>NW_015379973.1:0-2165 GCF_001522545.3 Parus major
AAGTGTCACCGCGTCACGGGAGGGAGGGGGGGACACCCCCGGAGAGGGGGTGGGGGTGACAGGACACGCACAGGCGTGACACACAACACCCCTCGCACAGGCGTAACGCGCGTGACACGGACACAACAGCCGGGGACCGGCGTGAGGTACAACCGGACAGACCCGGCGGCCGCGGAGTTACAGACGGACACGACACACGGCCGTGCACGGGTGTGACGCACAACCGCGCTCAAAGCACCCCCACGCGGACGCACAACCGCGCGGGAACGTTTCACACGCACAGCAACAACCGTAGGCGGGTCGGGAACCTCCACGCCGCCCTCAAAGCCATGCACAGTCGGACACCGGCACCCGGTACAGGCGGTCGTGACCACGCTCAGAGCTACAACCGCACACGGACAACTCTCACGCAACCCACGCACGGACGGAGAACCGCACACAGGCGTTTGACAGGCGGAGACACAGCCGCACACGGATGAACAGCCGCGCAGGGACACCTGACACACAGCCCCGCAGGGAGATGCAGGAGTGCACGCGCACAGCCGCACACGCGGACGCACAACCGCACAGAGAACACGCGTACAACACTCTCACGGGCGTACAGCCGCACACGGACGTGGCACAACCGCACACGGGCACACAACCACGCTAAGAACACGCAGAACCCTCACATGGATTCACAACCGCACACAAATAACACACACAACCCTCACATGGACGCACAACTGCGTTAAGAACACACACACAACACTCACACGGGCGCACAACCGCACACGGACATGGCACAACCGCACACGAGTGCACAACCGCACAAAGAACACACTGAACCCTCACATGGACACACAACTGCACACAGATATGGCACAACCCTCATACAGGTGCACAACTGCACAGAGAACACACAGAGACAACCGCACACGGGTGCACAACCGCGCTAAGAACACACACACAACCCTCACATGGACACACAACTGCACACAGATATGGCACAACCCTCATACGGATGCACAACAGCACAAAGAACACACAGAGACAACTGCACACGGGTGCACAACCGTGCTAAGAACACACACAACCCTCACATGGATTCACAACCGCGCTAAGAACACACACAACCCTCACATGGACGCACAACTGCGTTAAGAACACACACACAACACTCACACGGGCGTACAACCGCACACGGACATGGCACAACTGCACACGAATGCACAACCGCGCTAAGAACACACTGAACCCTCATGTGGATTCACAACTGCACACAAAGAACACACACAACCCTCACATGGGTACACAACCGCGCTAAGAACACACGCACAACACTCACATGGGTGTACAACCGCACACAGACATGGCACAACCACACACGGACATGGCACAACCGCACACGGACATGGCACAACCGCACACGAGTGCACAACCGCACTAAGAACACGCAGAACCCTCACATGGACGCACAACCGCACACAGATATGGCACAACCCTCATACAGGTGCACACACACACACACACCCCTCACACGGGCACACAACCGCACAAAGAACACACACACACACAACCGCACACGGGTACACAACCGTGCTAAGAACACGCACACAACACTCACACGGGCGTACAACCGCACACGGACATGGCACAACCGCACATGGGTGCACAACCGCGCTAAGAACACACAGAAGCCTCACATGGGTGCACAACCGCACACAGATATGGCATAACCCTCATACAGGTGCACACACACACACACACCCCTCACACGGCTGCACAACCGCACACGGACATGGCACAACCGCACACGAGCGCACAACCGCGCTAAGAACACGCACAACCCTCACACGGGTGCACAACCGCACTAAGAACACGCACAACCCTCACATGGATTCACAACCGCGCTAAGAACACGCACAACCCTCACATGGGTGCACAACCACGCTAAGAACACACACACACAACACTCACACGGGCGCACAACCGTACAAGGAACACGCATACAACACTGACACAGGTACACAGCCGCGCATGGACCTGGCACAACTGCACACGGGTGCACAACCGCGCTAAGAACACGCAGAACCCTCACATGGACGCACAACCGCACACAGATATGGCACAACCCTCATACGGGTGCACAACTGCACAGAGAACACACAGAGACAACCGCACAC
>NW_015379974.1:0-1793 GCF_001522545.3 Parus major
CAGCTTTTTGCTGGCCCATGGTATGACTCTTGATGAGTCATGATGCAGGGAATGTTTTTCTTCCCACAACTCTGCAGTTCCATGTCTAATTCTTGAATCAGCATCCATCTGACTTTGACTGTAGCTTTCAATCAGGATATTTGGGCTGATTTCATGATGAAATATTTTTATTTTAATAATTAAATATTCATAAATATCATCTATTCATTATTAAATGTGCAAGGGAGTGCTGAATAAGCAACCAGAGCCTTGGAGAGCTGCAATGTCATCAGTGAGTTCATTTCGTGGTACTCATGTGCTGTGGTTTGTGGCTGCTTTGTGCAGACTTGGACTCTTTCTGTGCCACTGGAAGTCCATCACTCATTGTGTTGGCCCCAGGAATGTTGAGGGAGCTGCTGGTGTCCTCCCTGGGGAGGTCACTCTGCAACAACTTGGAAAGGTCTGAAAGCCCTTCCTGACAGAGGAAAGAGAGCTCCTTCCTTTTGTGTCTTCAGTGTTATCAAGAAAGAAGATCTGGAAAATGAGAGGCAGTTCAGGGCTGAAGTTGTTCCAGTGTCATGGTCTACTTGTCTTTTGAAATTTACACAACAATATACTCTGTCGTTAAAGTGTATTACTTGACCTCATTCAGAAATATAATAAACAACAAGTGGGGCCCTGTCCCTTTTTTCCCAGGCTGGTCTGTGACTTCAATTCCTTTTTCCCACGTTCAAGCCACAGGTTTTCATAACTTATAATTTGTAAGTCTTAATGTGTTGTTCCTATGAGCAAAACCCAATAATTACTAACGGACAGCCAGCTCCTCTTTCCTTCTCTGTCATGGACCAATTGTTCCTATGTGGAATTGTGCAATTTCATGTTCTGCTCCTGAGGGCATCTGACCTTGGTGGTAGGTTTTAGTTACAAGAATTAGAGACCAAGGTGGTGGTGTTGATTGTGCATGTCACGACACGTAGAAGATTCAACCACAGCTTAGGAGATTTGGGGTGTCATCACTGAGGTCATTCCATGGCATATTGACAACATGTCCCATTTTTATAATCCTCCCTCCTGCCTGAAGGAAATTTCAGCTCTCTCAGCTTCTCTTCATCTTAACTATATTCCACTCCCATCAGTGTCATGGTCTCCCTGCACTGCTCCTGGTCAACCATGTTCATGTCCTTGTTCCGTGAAGCTCCAACAGTGGTGTGGAACAGGAGGGTCAACTCTTTCAACCTGTTCGTATTTCCTTCCCTAATCCTGTCTCAGTAACTGCTGGAGCGTTTCACAGCCAAGGGTACATGGCCACCTCACAAGCCATTTATGAAATTTCAGCACAGAACACCGAACATATCCCAGGCTGCAGAGAAGTAGGTCTGGCCAGAAGGAATGTCTGGGAGTTAACTGAAGACATGACACAACACCCAGATTCCTGTAGGCTTTGTTTGCATCTTCTACATTCAAGACAAAACCAGTACCAATCCATTTGCCTCTGTTTCTCCCAATTGAAATCTGCGGCCAAGGTCAAATGGGACTCAAGGGAAAGACACAGAATTGCAGAACATCAGGAAGGAAAACACTCCCCACCTCATGACGCACCAGGCTGGGCCAGCAAAGAGCTGCTGCCTAAAAAATGCCCCAAGGACATAGGACAAGGCTGTCCCGCCCCTCCAGGACCAGCATAAAAGCCGGCCCAGAGACTCTCTCCCTCACACACTTCTCACACCTTCTCCTTCTGCTCCCACCAGGTGAGTCTCAAGCCCCTGACCATCCTGCTCCTGCTGCCTGGGCCCTCTCTTCCAGCATGCTCAACC
>NW_015379974.1:2068-4541 GCF_001522545.3 Parus major
CCCCCAGAACACCGCTGTTGGATCCACCTCCTCGGCTGCCGTGGGCACTGAACTCAGTGTGCAGGGACAGCCCATCTCTGGTGGATTTGGTGGCTTTGGCTACGGCCTTGGCTATGGCCGTGGATTTGGCTACGGGCTGGGCTGTGGCTATGGGCTGGGAGGCCTGGGCTGCTATGGCAGAAGGGGTGGCTACATCTGCTGAGTACTCTCAGCCACCAGCTTTGGACTCATGTATCTCTGTCATGACCAGTTCAGGACTCTGAAACAACTCCTGCAAGCCAATCTCCTTGGCTGATGGTCACTGTACTTGCACCTTACGCTGGATTCCTTCCACTTTTTTCTCCTGTCTTTTCATTCTTCTGCTTCAATAAAGTTTTGCTGCATCAAAGCCTGAGACACCTCCCATTCTTTTTTTAATTTCAATGGTCTCACATCCTCACCAAGTACATTCCACTGCTCAACACAACATTGGGGTACATGGAATACACCAAAAACACCTTCCCTCACAAATATGTCAAAACAACTGAGTCTGGCATGGGAAGTAGAGGAGGGAACATCTTCCAGAATCTGTCACCAAAGCCTTGGACACATTAATTCTCTCCTGGGTATAGGTCTCGTAAAGTCTTTCCATACCAGTGCACACTTGCAAACTCCCTTACCAGCAGGTCTCTTGAACCTTTCCAGCAAACTGAGGAACTACATCAGCCACTCCGACAGGAAATCTGGAGTTTAAGTGCTTCAACTCCCCTGCTTAGCATCATCAAGAGCAGGATTTTCAGCACCATGGACAGTTCAGTGTTCGATCTCTCAGGACAGACACCTCTTCCACTCTGTGGCCACCCTCACAATGAAAGATTCTTGTATTCTTTGCTCAGGGAATTCCATTTGTTTTCACTTGTGTCCTTGCTCTCTTGCCCTGCACGTGAACACTGCTGTGAATAGCTGGGTTCCTTCACATCATTCCCTGCCATCAGGGATTTGCACACACGGATGGCACCCCCCTCCATCCTTGTCCACTGCGAGTCCCAGCTGTCTCAGCCTATCCTCTAGGAATGATTCTCCAATCCCTTTGGAGTTTTGTTGTCCTGAACTGGTCTGGAATCACTAAATTGACTTCATTTTCACACTGGGGAGCCCAGAACTGCCCACAGCACCTCATGTGGGACCTCATCACTGATAAACAGACAGCTCACATCTCCCTGCTTGGTCATACACTTTTTCCAATCCTAACCTGGGTACTTGGGGTCCCTTTTACCACACAGGGACACCTCCTGCTTCATTTTGCCTCAACCACAACCACAAAACAAAGGCTTTTTCAGAGAAGAAAATAATTGTTCCAACTGATACCCAGGCATTTCTTCTTACCTGGGATGACTCCTTCCAAAAAACAGCCCTTGGCAGATGTCCAGTACCTGTAAGGTTTTCTGTGTTGGCCCAATGGATCCAAGTCCTGGGCTACAGCACTGGAGACTTGCTGGACTTTGGGACACTGACCACAAGCCCCTGGGTTCAGTCCTTCAGAACCTTCTCAGGCATCCACACTGGACACTGACACAACCCAGACTTGCCTGAGTTGTTTTTGAGGTTCATGCAATGCTCGCCTCCAACAATCCTGGGCGACCTCCAAATCCTCTGACAATCGGAAGTGGCCTCACCCCTTGGCACTCAGCCCATGTAAAAATCCAAAAGGCTCGAGATATCAAAACCTTTAAAGTAAGAAGAGCACCAGGACACCCACAGAGCACAGCCAACATGAAAGATCAGGTCTACTGTCAAGCTTGGGCAGGAGGGATCAGTGTGGCAAGGGATGAAATGGGAGGGAAGGAGCAACACCTCCAGCACAGCTGGAAATCCCAGAGCAGCCTGACAGGGCTGGGAGAGAATAGGGCTCCTCTTCAAAACACATCCATAAGCACATGAATGTCACACAGTGACCACACTGATGACACCCCACTGCTCCAATGCTTTGGTTGTTTATTCTGCCCTCCCTGACATTGACATGATTTCCTTGACATGAACCTTCCATGCAAATCCTCCCAAATACACACTCACATTTAAAAGCAGCCACCAAGCTGAGAAGGAGAAGTAGTCATAGACTACTAGAAGTAGAATTCCATAAAGAAATATCTACATCATGACAGAAAAGCAAAAAGGAGCTTGCTGAGCATCAGTTAGTAATTATTGGTTTTTGCTCTCTGGAATAAAATATAAAGACAAGTAAAACATCGTGCCTTGAAAGTGGAATAAGTGAAGTCATGTCACAGAGCAACCTGGGGAAAAATGGGATCAGGCCAGGTGTATTGTTTGTTTTCTCTATTTCTGAATGAGGTCAAGAAAAACACTTATTTGGCTGAGCATGTTGTCATATGAAGCTGAGAACTCCAAATGGACTATAAAAATAGAACAGGTTCAGCCTGAACAGCTTCACGTTAGCCAGATGGTGTCACTTCATCCCATTGAAGAAAAAAGGGGA
>NW_015379975.1:0-2202 GCF_001522545.3 Parus major
AAACCCAAACTGGGATGGGACAAACCCAAACTGGGATGGGACAAACCCAAACTGGGATGGGACAAACCCAAACTGGGATGGAACAAACCCAAACTGGGATGGGACAAACCCAAACTGGGATGACCCAAACCCAAACTGGGATGATCCAAACCCAAACTGGGATGGGACAAACCCAAACTGGGATGACCCAAACCCAAACTGGGATGGGACAAACCCAAACTGGGATGGGACAAACCCAAACTGGGAGGGGACAAACCCAAACTGGGATGGCCCAAACCCAAACTGGGATGATCCAAACCCAAACTGGGATGACCGAGCCGGTACCAGGGTTGGGGTTTGGGGCTTGGGGCTGTTCCCAGTCTGTTACTGGTCAGAACCGATCAGAACCGGTCAGAACCGATCAGAACCGGTCAGAACTGGTCAGAACTGGTCAGTACTGGTCAGAACGGGTCAGAACGGGTCAGAACGGGTCAGAACCGGTCAGAACAGGTCAGTACCGGTTAGAACCGGTCAGAACCGGCCAGCACCAGTCAGAACTGGTCAGTACAGGTCAGAACTGGTCAGTACTGGTTAGAACCAGTCAGAACCGGTCAGAACCAGTCAGTACGGGTCAGAACTGGATAGAACTGGACAGAACTGGTCAGAACCGGTCAGAACCAATCAGAACCGGTCAGAACCGGTCAGAACCGATCAGAACCAGTCAGAACAGGTCAGAACTGGATAGAACTGGTTAGAACCGGTCAGAACAGGTCAGTACTGGTCAGAACTGGTTAGAACCGATCAGAACCAGTCAGAACTGGTTAGAACTGGTCAGAACCAGTCAGTAACGGTTAGAACTGGTCAGAACTGGTCAGTACTGGATAGAACCGGTTAGAACCGGTCAGAACCGGTCAGCATCGGTCAGAACAGGTCAGAACTGGTTAGAACTGGTCAGAACTGGTCAGCATTGGTCAGTACCGGTCAGAACCAGTCAGAACTGGTCAGAACCGGCCAGCACCAGTCAGAACTGGTCAGAACTGGTTAGAACCGGTCAGTACAGGTCAGAACTGGATAGACCTGGTTAGAACCGGTCAGCACTGGTCAGCATTGGTCAGAACTGGTCAGCACTGGTCAGCACTGGTTAGAACCGGTTAGAACTGGTTAGAACAGGTCAGAACCGGTCAGTACCGGTTAGAACGGTTAGAACCGGTCAGCACCGGTCAGCACCGGTCAGAACAGGTCAGTACTGGTTAGAACTGGTCAGAACTGGTCAGAACCGGTCAGAACCGGTCAGAACCGGACAGAACTGGTCAGTACTGGTTAGAACAGGTCAGTACTGGTTAGAACCAGTCAGAACTGGTCAGAACCAGTCAGAACCAATCAGAACAGGTCAGTACCGGTCAGAACCAGTCAGCACTGGTCAGAACTGGATAGAACTGGTCAGCACTGGTCAGCACTGGTCAGCACTGGTCAGAACCAGTCAGAACTGGTCAGAGCTGGTCAGCACTGGTCAGCACTGGGCAGAACTGGTTAGAACCAGTCAGAACCGGTCAGAACCAGTTAGAACCGGTCAGAACCGGTCAGTAGCGGTTACAAGTGGTTAGAACTGGTCAGAACTGGTCAGAACCGGACAGAACTGGTCAGAACCGGTCAGAACAGGTCAGCACTGGTTAGAACTGGTCAGCACTGGTCAGCATTGGTCAGAACAGGTCAGAACAGGTCAGTACTGGTTAGAACTGGTTAGAACCAGTCAGAACCGGTCAGTACCAGTCAGAACTGGTCAGTACTGGTTAGAACTGGTCAGAACCGGACAGAACTGGTCAGAACCGGACAGAACTGGTCAGCACTGGTCAGAACTGGTTAGAACCGGTCAGAACCGCTCAGAACCGGTCAGTACCGGACAGAACTGGTCAGCACTGGTTAGAACCGGTCAGAACCGGTCAGAAGCGGTCAGAACCGGTCAGAAGCGGCCAGCACCGCTCAGCCCCTGAGCGCGTTGCCGTGGCCGCAGCGTACAACGACAGCGTCCAGGCCGCCCGTAACGCCGCCTGTCCGGCCGGCCGCTACAACGAACAGCCGGACGACAGCGTTCCCAACTACCCCAAACGCGCCTGTCGCTTCAACCGCTCCCTGCTGGGACCCTGCGCCGGGCTCGGCCCCCACGGCGACTACGGCTACGGCTCCGGCCAGCCCTGCGTGCTCGTCAAGGTCAACCGGGTGAGC
>NW_015379976.1:0-1325 GCF_001522545.3 Parus major
CCTTGGGGAGCCAACAGGACACTTTGGGGTGGTCATCGGGTCCAGGGACACCTTGGGGAGCCTGGTGGCCACGGGGACACCTTGGGGAGCCCATGGGACACTTTGGGGAGGTCACCGGCCATGGGGACATCTCAGAGAACCCTTGGGGATCCTGGGAGCCCCAGGAACACCTTGGAAAGGCCACCAGGGACACCTTGGGCAGGCCACCAGGTCCAGGGACACTTTGAGGAGGCCACCAACCATGGGGACACCTTGGGGATCCTGATGGCCACGGAGACACCTCGATGAGGCCACCAGGGACACTCTGGGGAGGCCACAAGTCATGGGGACACCTCGGTGAGGCCACCAGGGACACTTTGGGGAGGCCACCAGCCATGGGGACACCTTGAGGAACCCATGGGACACCTTGAAGAACCCATGGGGACACCTGGAGGAGCCCATGGGACACCTTGAGGAACCCATGGGACACCTTGAAGAACCCATGGGGACACCTGGAGGAGCCCATGGGACACCTGGAGGATCCTGATGGCCACAGGGACACCTCAGGGAGCCCCAGGAACACCTCGGGGAGCCCAGGAGGTCCAGGAAGGGGGGACAGAGGGGACAGAGGGGACAGAGGGGACAGAGGGGACAGACACCACCCACCTCATACTTCTTCATGCAGCTCTCCACCTCGGCCTGGGTCAGCTGCGTGGAGTAATCCTCCTCGGGCGGGTCAATCCACGAGGCTCGGTTGCGCTTCCTCCCTTCCTCCTCTCCCTCCTCCTCCTCCCTCCTCCTCCTCCTCGCCAGCCCCGCCGGTTCCGCCGCCCCTCCGGGGCTGCCGGGCCGCGCTTCGGCCTCCTCCTCCTCCTCCTCGCAGAGCTCGAAGACGGCGGCGGGGTCCATGCCCTTCTCCACCATGGTGGGGCTGCCCTCCTCCAGGAAGGGCTCGTCCTCGGGGCCAGCGGGCTCCGCTCGCCGCTCGCCGCGCTCGATGAAGCTCACCTTCTTCAGCTTCAGCCCGCAGTCCAGCGCGCCCTCCTCCTCCGAGTCCGAGCCGCGCCGCTCTTCCTCGCCCGCCTCCTCCTCCTCCTCCTCCTCCTCCTCGGGCACTCCGCAGCCGCCGTTCAGACACTTCTTCTCGCCGCGGGGCCCCTCCGGGGGGGGCTGCGGGGGTCGCCGCGGGGCGAGCAGGCAGAGCAGCCCCTGGGCGAGCTGCCGGAGGCCGCGCAGGGTCAGGTCCCCGCGGCGGAGGCGGCGGTACAGGTGAGGCTGCGACACTTCGCGAACGTTCTGCAGGAACTGCCGCGTCAGCAGCAGCGTGGCCAGCATCTGCGGGGACA
>NW_015379976.1:1760-3224 GCF_001522545.3 Parus major
GTGTCCCCAAAGTGTCCCCAGAGTGTCCCCAGGGTGTCCCCAGAGTGATGGACAAGGGATGGGGACAGGGACAGGGACAGGATGAGGGACAGGAAAAGGGGCAGGGAAAGGATCAGGATCAGGACCAGAACCAGGACCAGAACCATTAACAGGACCAGAACCACAACCAGGATCAGGACCAGGACCAGGATCAGGACCAGGACCAGGACCAGGGTCAGAACCATTACCATGACCAGAACCAGAACCAGCACCAGGACCAGAACCAGAACCAGCACCAGAACCAGCACCAGAACCAGGACCAGGACCAGAACCAGGACCAGCACCAGAACCAGAACCATTACCAGCACCAGCACCAGGACCAGGACCAGCACCAGAACCAGAACCAGCACCAGAACCAGCACCAGGACCAGAACCAGCACCAGAACCAGGACCAGCACCAGGACCAGCACCAGGGTCAGAACCAGGACCAGCACCAGAACCAGAACCAGCACCAGAACCAGCACCAGGACCAGAACCAGAACCAGCACCAGGGTCAGAACCAGGACCAGAACCAGGACCAGCACCAGGACCAGAACCAGCACCAGGACCAGAACCAGAACCAGGACCAGGACCAGAACCAGGACCAGCACCAGAACCAGAACCATTACCAGCACCAGCACCAGGACCAGGACCAGCACCAGGACCAGAACCAGGACCAGAACCAGCACCAGGACCAGAACCAGCACCAGAACCAGCACCAGGACCAGCACCAGGGTCAGAACCAGGACCAGCACCAGAACCAGAACCAGCACCAGGACCAGCACCAGAACCATTTCCAGGGTCAGCAGCAGGACCAGCACCAGGAGCCCACCTGCCACTGGCCGATGCTCTCCACGCGCTGGCCGAAGGGTCTCTGCAGCCCCGTGCAGAGCTTGAAGGCGTCGCTGCGGATCTCGATGACGTTGTTGACCAGGGCGCACATGGCGGCCAGCGGGAAGGCCGAGGAGAAGAGCACCACGTAGCCAAACTGGATGAACATCTCCTGGTAGTCCTGGAAGGTGTCCTGACGGGAACGGGGGATGGTGGGAAGGGCTCAGGATGGAGCCTGGTGGCCACGGGGACACCTCGGGGTGGTGACAAGTCATGGGGACATCTCGGGGAGGTGACAAGTCATGGGGACACCTTGGGGAGGTGACAAGTCATGGGGACACCTCGGGGAGCCCATGGGACACTCTGGGGAGGTCACTGGGTCCAGGGACACTTTGGGGAGGTGACAAGTCATGGGGACACCTCGGGGAGGTGACAAGTCATGGGGACACCTTGGGGAGCCCACGGGACACTTTGGGGTGGTCATTGGGTCCAGGGACACCTTGGGGAGCCTGGTGGCCACGGGGACATCTCGGGGTGGTGACAAGTCATGGGGACACCTTGGGGAGCCAACAGGACACTTTGGGGTGGTCATCGGGTCCAGGGACACCTTGGGGA
>NW_015379977.1:0-1726 GCF_001522545.3 Parus major
CCCCCCTCAAATTGTCATTCATTCCCTTCTTAATTTGCACTTTTTGCCCCCTCAAACTGTAATTTATTCCCTTTTTAATTTGCCCTTTTTCCCCTCACAATTTACAATTTATTCCCTTCTTAATTTGCAATTTATTTGCCTCTTAATTTGCCCTTTTTCCCCTCACAATTTACAATTTATTCCCTTCTTAATTTGCAATTTATTTGCCTCTTAATTTGACTTTTTTCCCTCTCAATCTGCAATTTATTCCCTTCTCAGTTTGCACTTTTCCCTCTCTCAGTTTGCACTTTTTTCCCCCCTCAAATTGTAATTTATTCCTTTCTCCATTTGCACTTTTCTCCCTCAAACTTTCCCTTTTTTCCTTTAAATTCTGTATTTTTATCCCATTTTTCCCCTCACTTTTATCCCATTTTCCCGTTGAAAAATCCACATTTTCCTCCCCAGTTCTGTACCAAAAATCCCCCATTTTTATCCCATTTTCCCTTTCCAAAACCCCAAATTTCAATCCCCAATTCCCCATTTCTCCCTTTTCTGCTCATTTCCCCGTTTTTACCCCATTTTTTACCATTTTCACCCCATTTTTCCCCACCCAGGGGCCGCAAATTGACTCCTCAGGGGCAGCGGGACCTGGATCGCATCGCTGGGCAGGTGAATCCCAGCATTTTTACCCCAAAATCCCTTCAAATTTAAGGAATTTTAACCAATTTCCCTTTTTAACCAATTTCCCTTTTTTTTTCCTCCTCTCCCAGGTCGCCGCCGCCAGCAAGAAACACTGAGGGAACCAAAAATAAACCAAAATAAAATGAGTGTTTTTGTCCAAAATCGGGGAAAACAGCCCCAAAATCAACCTGAGCGGGGAATGCTGGCAGGGTGGGAAACCCCCCAAAAAGGGAGGAAAAATTTCAATTAATTAAAAATCCTAAATTAGCGGGGAAAAGCTGCTTAAAGTGCGAGGCAAAAAGAGAAATTTCCCCTAAAAATGTTATTTTGGGGCCTCAAAATAAGGGAAAATATCCCAAAATAGTGAGGGGGAAATGGTGTCGATGCCCTGAAAAAGAAATGCTTTGATATTACGAAATTCTAAATAAATAAGGGATTTTTAGCTATAAATTAAGAGGGTTTAGCACAAACTGGGATATTATCGGGGATTGAAGGGCTGCAGTTGGAAAATAAATGTGTTAAAACCCCAAACTTTGCTGGTTTTGGGGTAGTTTTGGTTCCTGAATATCCCCAGCCTCCAACTGCAGCGATTTTTGTAGGAGATGAGTGGAAAAAAAAGGCAATTTTGTCCCAAAATTCCAATTTTTAGCAGCAAGTGGTGGTGAAGGGGCCAAGTCTGGGCTGAAAACAGATTTGGAGGAGGAAATGTGGGGTTTTTTATAGACACAAATCTGTGTTTCACCTGCGGTTTTGGGTTTAAATCACCTAAAATTGGTGGTTTTGGTAGCGAGCTTTAATCTGCTTCCGTCAGAGTCTCTGGAGACTCCGGGATTGGGGGGAAAAAAAACCCCAATTCCGCTTTCTTCTTTAATTTTACCTCAGAAAATCAACCTCTCCCTCAGAAAACGCTTTATTTTCCCCTCAGAAACCCAGGCTTGCTTTCCCCTCAGCTGAGAATTTTTTACCTCACCGAATCAAAATTCGGCCTGAGAAAAAAAACATTTTTCTCAGGGAAAAAAAAAGGGGTTGCCTCACAAAACGGTGTTTTTTGGTGAAAAGCAGGCTC
>NW_015379977.1:4037-6153 GCF_001522545.3 Parus major
GCCATTCCCGGGGGTGCCGGGCCATTCCCGGGGGTCTCTCCCGTTATCCCGGGATGGTTCCCGTTCATCCCGGGGGTCTCTCCCATTCCCGGGGGTCCTGAGCCATTCCCGGTTATTTCCGGGCCATTTCTGGGGGTCTCTCCCGTTATCCCGGGATGGTTCCCGTTTTTCCCGGTGTCTCTCCCGTTATTCCCGGGGGTCTCTCCCATTCCCGGGGGGTCCCGGGCCATTCCCGGGGGTCTCGGTCATCCCGGGGGTCTCTCCCGGTCCCCAGGGCCTCCTTCCCGTTTTTCCCGGGGGTCTCTCCCATTCCCGGGGGTCCCGGGCCATTCCCGGGGGTCTCTCCCATTCCCGGGGGTCTCTCCCATTCCCGGGGGTCCCGGGCCATTCCCGGGGGTCTCTCCCGTTATTCCCGGGGGTCTCTCCCGTTATTCCCGGGCTGTTTTCCCGTTATTTATTCCCACGATATTTTCCTGGGACATTTTCCCGTTTTCCCCCGGCTTTTTCTCCCGTTATTCCCGTGATGTTTTCCCCGTTAACCCCCGGGGATTATTCCCGTTAACCCCCGGGGATTATTCCCGTTAACCCCCGGGGATTATTCCCATTAACCCCCAGGGATTATTCCCGATAAACCCCAGGGATTATTCCCGTTAACCCCCGGGGATTATTCCCGTTAACTCCCGGGGATTATTCCCGTTAACCCCCGGGGATTATTCCCGATAACCCACGGCCATTCCCCGTTAACCCCCGGGGATTATTCCCGATAACCCACGGCCATTCCCCGTTAACCCCCGGCCGTTCCCCGTTAACCCCCGGGGATTATTCCTGATAACCCACGGCCATTTCCCGTTAACCCCCAGGGATTATTCCCGTTAACCCCCAGGGATTATTCCCGTTAACTCCCGGGGATTATTCCCGATAACCCCCGGGGATTATTCCCGATAACCCACGGCCATTCCCCGTTAACTCCCGGGGATTATTCCCGTTATTTCCCAGGGATTATTCCCGATAACCCACGGCCATTCCCTGTTAACCCCCGGGGATTATTCCCGTTAACCCCGGGGATTATTCCCGTTAACCCCCGGGGATTATTCCCGTTAACTCCCGGGGATTATTCCCATTAACCCCTGGGGATTATTCCCGATAACCCACGGCCATTTCCCGTTATTTCCCAGGGATTATTCCCGTTAACCCCCGGGGATTATTCCCGTTAAACCCTGGGGATTATCCCCGATAACCCACGGCCATTTCCCGTTATTCCCGTGACATTTCCCGTTATTCCCGTGACATTTCCCGTTATTCCAGTGACATTTCCCGTTATTCCCGTGACATTTTCCCGTTATTCCAGTGACATTTTCCCGTTTTTTCCCTCAGCCTCCACGGCCCGACACCTGTACCTGGGGATTATCCCTGATAACCCCCGGGGATTATTCCCATTAACCCCTGGGGATTATCCCCGATAACCCATGGCCATTTCCCGTTATTCCAGTGACATTTCCCATTATTCCCGTGACATTTCCCGTTATTCCAGTGACATTTCCCGTTATTCCAGTGACATTTCCCGTTATTCCAGTGATATTTTCCCATTTTTCCAGTGACATTTTCCCGTTTTTCCCTCAGCCTCCACGGCCCGACACCTGTACCTGCGGGGCGGGGCGGGCGTGGGCTCCATGGCCAAGGTTTACGGGGGCCGGCAGCGCCGCGGGGTCCGGCCCAGCCACTTCAGCCGCGGCTCGGGGGCCGTGGCTCGCCGCGTCCTGCAGGCGCTCGAGGCCCTCAAGGTGGTGGAGAAGGACCAGGACGGGTAAATTTTGGGCTAAAAAATGTCATTTTTGGGGTTTTTGGTCGGTTTTGGTTGGGTGGGGTTTTGTCTCTTTTGTACCTGTTTGAATTTGGGCTTTTTTCACCCTAAATTTGGTTTATTTCTCTTGATTTGTGCTTTTTTCCCATCTCAGTTTGCACTTTATTTTCCCCTCAAATTGTAATTTATTCCCTTTTTAATTTGCACTTTTTCCCCTCTCAAATTGTAATTTATTCTCCTCTTAATTTTCTTTTTTCCTTGCTCATTTTGCACTTTTCCCCCTCTCAAATTGTAATTTATTCCCTTTTTAATTTG
>NW_015379978.1:0-2118 GCF_001522545.3 Parus major
TCATCATCATCACCCTCATCTTCTTCAGCATCTTCATCATCATCATCACCCTCATCTTCATCATCATCATCACCCTCATCTTCATCATCATCCTCACCCTCATCTTCTTCATCATCCTTACCCTCATCTTCATCATCAGCATCACCCTCATCTTCTTCAGCATCACCCTCATCATCATCATCCTCACCCTCATCTTCATCATCATCACCCTCATCTTCATCATCATCACCCTCATCTTCTTCAGCATCATACTCATCTTCTTCATCATACTCATCTTCATCATCTTCATCCTCAAATTCATCTTCATCCTCATCTTCGTCATCCTCATCATCATCATCCTTATCATCATCTCCATCATCATCATCATTATCCTTATTGTCATCTTCTTCATCATCTTCATCATCTTCATCATCATACTCATCTTCATCATCATCATCATCATATTCATCCTTTTCATCTTCATCATCTTCATCCTCACCCTCATCATCATCATCTTCATCATCGTCATCTTCATCATCTTCATCATCTTCATCATCGTCATCATCGTCATCATCATCATCATCTTCATCCTCATCATCATCATCGTTCTCTTCCTTGTTGTCATCTTCATCATCATCCTTTTCATCTTCTTCATCTTCATCCTCATCTTCATCATCCTCATCACCCTAATCATCGTCATTACCTTCATCATCTTCATCTTCTTCATCATCCTCATCATCCTTATTGTTATCTTCTTCATCATCCTCATCATCCTCATCACCCTCATCATCATCATTGTCATTACCTTCATCCTCATCATCCTCACCATCGTTCTCTTCCTTATTGTCATCTTCACCATCATCCTTGTCATCTTCTTCATCTTCATCCTCATCTTCATCATCTTCATCATCCTTATTGTTATCTTCTTCATCATCCTCATCATCTTCATCATCCTCATCATCATCATCCTTATCATCATCATCATCTTTATCCTCCTCATCCTCATCACCCTCATCATCATCGTCATCATTATCTTCATCTTCTTCATCATCCTCTTCATCCTTATTGTCATTGTCTTCATCATCCTTATCATCCTCATCACCCTCATCATCATCCTTGTCATCATCTTCATCCTCATCATCCTCATCATCGTTCTCTTCCTTATTGTCATCTTCATCATCCTCCTTGTCATCTTCTTCATCTTCATCCTCATCTTCATCATCTTCATCATCGTCATTGCCTTCATCATCTTCATCATCATCTTCATCATCCTCATCATCCTTATTGTCATCATCCTTAACATCATCATCATCTTTATCCTCCTCATCACCCTCATCATCATCATTGTCATCATCTTCATCTTCATTCTCATCATCATCGTTCTCTTCCGTCATCATCTTCATTCTCATCATCCTCATCATCGTTCTCTTCCTTATTGTCATCTTCACCATCATCCTTGTCATCTTCTTCATCTTCATCCTCATCTTCATCATCCTCATCACCCTCATCATCGTCATTACCTTCATCATCTTCATCATCTTCTTCATCGTCATCATCATCATCATCGTTCTCTTCCTTATTGTCATCTTCATCATCATCCTTGTCATCTTCTTCATCTTCATCCTCATCTTCATCATCTTCATCATCGTTATTGTCATCTTCTTCATCATCCTCATCATCTTCATCATCGTCATCTTCATCCTCATCATCCTCATTGTCATCATCCTTATCATCATCATCATCTTTATCACCCTCATCATCATCATTGTCATCATCTTCATCATCTTCTTCATCATCCTCATCGTCATCATCATCATCATCTTCATCCTCATCATCATCATCGTTCTCTTCCTTGTTGTCATCTTCATCATCATCCTTGTCATCTTCTTCATCTTCATCCTCATCTTCATCATCTTCATCATCTTCATCCTTACCTTTATCCTTCTCAGCCTCATTATCCTCATCATCCTTGTCATCATCTTCATCTTCATCATCCTCATCATCATCCTTGTCATCGTCTTCATCCTCATCATCTTCATCCTCATCATCATCCTTGTCATCATCTTCATCTTCATCCTCATCATCCTCATCATCATCCTTGTCATCTCCTTCATCATCTTCATTCTCTTCATCATCTTC
>NW_015379979.1:0-2130 GCF_001522545.3 Parus major
CTCCCATCTGCCTGGGGTTCCTTTGACCCAACTCTTGCTGACTGGGCTTCCCTGCAGAGATGTCATCCTTCCCCTTCTGAGGAATGTCAGAAATACCCTAAGGCCCCGTAGCCCACGAATGGGGTGGGATGAGGTGGAAAAGCAGCATCACTTCCAGCCCAAGGAGGAAGCAAACACACTCTGAGATGCCCAGGGGCCTTTTCTTCTGCCCTTCCCAGAGCCAAGGAGCTGCATCAGGGGGGAAAAAACCAACTCTGGTTCAGGCTGGGCATGGACACAGCAAGTTTGGGGTTTTCAAGGAGGTTCAAGGAGAGTTATCACTTCTTTGGGAAAAGTATGGGCAACACTGAAAGCATCTCTAAATGTGCAGTTCCCAGAGACACGAGGTTGGGCAGACACCAGATGATTACACCCTCACTCATCATGAGAAAACAGAAGCAAAATTAATATTCTGAGATGAGAAAGTGGAACTTGCCTTTATTTCTCTCCTTGTGACTTTTCCACCTCCTCGTTACACCCTTCATGAGAAACCATTCAGTCATCAACTGCCCTCCTAAATTAGCACCTGCCTA
Organism: Parus major; assembly: GCF_001522545.3. Classification (NCBI taxonomy): domain Eukaryota; kingdom Metazoa; phylum Chordata; class Aves; order Passeriformes; family Paridae; genus Parus; species Parus major. Next base: position 573 of record NW_015379979.1, read on the forward strand.
ATGTCAAGGCTTTGAAATCTTTCTTCCTCTGTGGATGATTATTCTTTAACCCTCATTTCCAAGAGTCATGGAAACCCAGACTGATTTGGTTTGGGAGGGATGTTAAGGAAGGACTTGGTTTGGGAGGGATGTTAAGGAAGGAAGGTGACTTGTTTGTGTTTTTTTGTGATGGAAAAATAGATTTTTGTTGTCGTCCCCACTGACAAAGTTTTCAGCCAAGCCCTGATCCTGGCTGTGCTTTGTCTCTGCTGTCACGAGTGATGCTCCCTGGCTGGCACGTGCCTTGTGCTTATCTGAATTGCTCACAGCCTCTTAATGCTCCTCAGGCTAATTACTGCCTCATTAATCATTTCCAGTCAGTTTCTGTACTGACACTGTTTTCCTGCTTTTAGTGTGTTTGCATTAAAAACATTTATTTCTACGAAAGGCTTTGTATGGAATTGTTTATAGCAGGAAAGAGATGTAAAAGAGCAGTTGTGTCATGCCTAGTAAAATCCTCAGAAGCCAAAACACCCCAGGAGATCCTGGGGATAGTCCTGTGAGCTTCTCCCTGTGCTGAGCTGTGGTTCAGGTTGTCCTGACTCAGGAGAGGCACAGAAAAATTATATATAACTTAAAAATCGCTGTGATGTGAAGCCTCTTATGGGATTTCTGGGACTGTTCTGTTGTGTTCCTCACGAAGCTGTTTGGATGTGGCTTAGAAAATCATAGAATGCCAGAATTCCAGATGGGTTTGGGCTGGAAGGGACTTTAAAACTCATCTTGTTCCACTCCCTGCCATGGTAAGGACACTTTCCACTGTCCCAGGTTGCTCCAAACCCCATCCAACCTGACCTTGGACACTTCCAGGGATCCAGGGGCAGCCACAGCTTCTCTGGGCATCCTGTTCCCCAAACTCATTGCTCCACATGGGGATAGAAATGTGAATTACAGCCCTGTTGGGACCATGGAAAATGTTGGGGGGTCAGGCAAATGACATGGCTGAGGTGTGGGATGCAGAAGTTCTCCCCAAACTCCTCAGCCACTGTTGCAGTGGTTCAATCTCAACATCCCTTTCAGAAATAAATCACCACAGAGAACCAATTTACATCCCTTTTATTGTATCATTATTATCTGCTGGTAAATGAGATCAAGAGAGGAGGAAGGGACAAAAAGAGGAAGCTGCTGTGGCTTTCCAAGAACTGCTGGGTCTCCATCTGTGGCGCTCGTTCTGAGCGGCACCTCCCAGGGAGCTCTACCTTTTCTGAGCCCCATTTGCTGGGGAAAACCAGCCCAAATCTGGAATTGTGTGCGCAGGTTCCCCTTCCTCAGCACTGGAGTTTGCTTCCTTGGCATTTGAGTTTGAAGTAGAAGCGGTAGGAATTGTTGTAGGAGTGCAGGGTGCTGGCGAAGCACGAGGCCACGGTGCTGTCACACAGACAGGTCTCTCTCTCGCACCAGCTCTGCTCATCACCTGCGGGGGGAAAACACGGAGCCCTGCAGTGCCTTTCCTGCCCGGAGCCACCGGGGAAGGACAGAGAGCAGCGTGTCCTGCTGCTCCCCTTCCCCAACCTCAGCG
>NW_015379980.1:0-2145 GCF_001522545.3 Parus major
ATGCTGGCTCCTTGTGGGGAAACCTGGGGCTGCCAGGCCAAGTGAGGCCCCAGCCTGTGCTCCAGAGCAGGGTGAGCCTTGGAGAGGGAGAGCACAGAGGTGGGAAGTACTGAGTGGGGAAATGAGGGGTGGAACACCAGGAAAAAACTGGGAATCCTTAGGGAAAAAAGCTTGACCCAGGGGAGAAAGAAACCTGCAGCAGAATCCCATCACCCCAGTGAGTTACTCTGCAGTCACATCCCTGTGAACCCTGCACAGTGAGGTGCCCAAATTGGAATTGCAGCTCTGGAGCTGGAAAAAACCATCTTGCAATAGGAGGTGGATGGTGTGAAATTCCAGTTATGGAATGGATGGGCACTGTAGGGAACAAGGAGCAGCAAACCTGAGCAGTGGGAAAGACCAGGATTCACCTTGGGGGTGTGGAAACAGCCAAGTAGCCAGAATTATTCCTTCTTATTCCTTCTTCCACTGGAAATATATCCCTGTGGATCCCTCAGTCCTGAGTTGCTCTGCCAGAGGAGCCCTGTGTGTCCAGCTGGGAGTTTCCAGAGCTGGTTCTTCCATTCCCAAAGGAGCTCTCCTCCTCCTCCATTCCTGAGCTTTCCTGTCTCTGCATCTTTTTAACCCATTTCTACATTAATTCCTTATGCACATAAGAAATCCTGAGCAATCCTGAACACCTTATCTCCTGCCAAAGGAGGAACATCTTGTATGGAAAGGCAGCAGGGGGATGGAATAAAGCCAGCCTGCTTGGCTTGGGGTGGGGCTGCAGCCCCAGCACCCCGTTTTCCATGGAGGATGGGAGCATTCCCAAGGCTCCAGGCAGGTGAAGGGGCCTCCCCTGGCTCTGGGGGTGACCCTGGGGCAGGTTTGGGGCACAGGCAGCTGCTCAGGGATTGCTGAGCTCCACTTCAGGAGCTGGGGCTCCAAAGGACATTCCCCCAACCAAGGGGAATTGGCAACCAGAGAATATTTCTCAGGCTGGGGGTTGTTCTGATCAGTCATGGTGCTCATGGAACAGGCTGGGAGCAGGTGAGGCCACTCTGGGGCCAGAGTCACCTGCAGTTCAGGCATGGAGGAGTCAGGGTGACTCTGGCCCCAGAGTGGCCTCACCTGCTCCCAGCCTGTTCCATGAGCACCATGACTGATCAGAACAACCCCCAGCCTGAGAAATATTCTCTGGTTGCCAATTCCCCTTGGTTGGGGGAATGTCCTTTGGAGCCCCAGCTCCTGAAGTGGAGCTCAGCAATCCCTGAGCAGCTGCCTGTGCCCCAAACCTGCCCCAGGGTCACCCCCAGAGCCAGGGGAGGCCCCTTCACCTGCCTGGAGCCTTGGGAATGCTCCCATCCTCCATGGAAAACGGGGTGCTGGGGCTGCAGCCCCACCCCAAGCCAAGCAGGCTGGCTTTATTCCATCCCCCTGCTGCCTTTCCATACAAGATGTTCCTCCTTTGGCAGGAGATAAGGTGTTCAGGATTGCTCAGGATTTCTTATGTGCATAAGGAATTAATGTAGAAATGGGTTAAAAAGATGCAGAGACAGGAAAGCTCAGGAATGGAGGAGGAGGAGAGCTCCTTTGGGAATGGAAGAACCAGCTCTGGAAACTCCCAGCTGGACACACAGGGCTCCTCTGGCAGAGCAACTCAGGACTGAGGGATCCACAGGGATATATTTCCAGTGGAAGAAGGAATAAGAAGGAATAATTCTGGCTACTTGGCTGTTTCCACACCCCCAAGGTGAATCCTGGTCTTTCCCACTGCTCAGGTTTGCTGCTCCTTGTTCCCTACAGTGCCCATCCATTCCATAACTGGAATTTCACACCATCCACCTCCTATTGCAAGATGGTTTTTTCCAGCTCCAGAGCTGCAATTCCAATTTGGGCACCTCACTGTGCAGGGTTCACAGGGATGTGACTGCAGAGTAACTCACTGGGGTGATGGGATTCTGCTGCAGGTTTCTTTCTCCCCTGGGTCAAGCTTTTTTCCCTAAGGATTCCCAGTTTTTTCCTGGTGTTCCACCCCTCATTTCCCCACTCAGTACTTCCCACCTCTGTGCTCTCCCTCTCCAAGGCTCACCCTGCTCTGGAGCACAGGCTGGGGCCTCACTTGGCCTGGCAGCCCCAGGTTTCCCCACAAGGAGCCAGCAT
>NW_015379981.1:0-3786 GCF_001522545.3 Parus major
CCATGCCACTCTCCATGTCTATGTCCCACCATGTCTATGGCCCTCAATGTCCCCACCCATGTCTTATCTCAATGTCTTTATTTTTACCCCAATTTCAGGTGTTTTCAAAGGATGAAGAGAAATGAGAAGCAAATCAAGGCCAAAAGAAAAGGATTGCAGTGTCTGTGCCAGCTAAGGGTCCCCATGCTTGGGTGGGAGGGAAGAACCTTTTTTGGAGGGGTCTCCACCTCCCTGTCTCCAAAATCTTCATCTTTGCCCCAATCCATCACCATTTGGCTGAGGAAAACACCCTTGGGCAATAGGAAATCAAAACTGTGGAATTACTGAGGTTGGAAAAGTCCTCCAAGACCATCCAGTATTCCTTGACGCCACCAGAAGATAGGATTGAATGAATGAAGAAGTTTTTCTGGGGTTGAAAAATCAACAAATCTGCTCTCCTCAATGAATTCTCTGTCTGCATCCTGATGGATCTTCCTGCCCCTGCGTTCATCCAGGTGCCCACAGGGAGACAGGAGGATGTGGAGCCCCCCAGCCAGGTGTCTTCCCAACACAGATCACCAGGACCACAGATCACCAGGGCTCTGCCCAATGGGAGTCACTGGGGATCATCTGACGTGGATCTTCCCATGGGGGATGGAGCTGGAGCAGCACACAAAGCTCTTCTCACACTTCCTGCAGGGCTTCCCTTACTGGCGCCTCCATTGGTGTTTGGTCAAGGCTGAGAGCTCCTAGAAAACTTCTTCCCACACTGGGGACACTCGTAGGACCTCTCCCCAGTGTGGATGCGCAGGTGCCTGACAAGGGTGGAGTTGTGGCTGAAGCCCTTCCCACAGTTGGGGCAGCGGAAGGGCCTCTCATCCATGTGAATCTGCTCATGTGTGAGGATAGTGGAGCTGGTCTGAAACCTCTTCTGACACTTGGGACACTTGTAGGGCCTCTCCCCAGTGTGGATGAGCTGGTGATATCTAAGGGTGGAGCTCAGCCCAGAGCTTTTCCCACATTCCAAGCAGGTGTAGGGCCGTCCAGTGTGGATCACCTGGTGTCTCATCAGGTCAGAGATACTCCTGAAGCTCTTCCCACACTGCCCACACTCATAGGGCCATTCCCCAGTGTGGATCCTCTGGTGCTGCCACAGGTGTAAGCTCTGGCTGAAGCTCTTCCCACATTCCCCACACTCATAGGGCTTTTCCCCAGTGGGGATCCTCTCCTGTTGTATCAGGCTGGAGTGGTGCCTGAAGCTCTTCCCACATTCCCCACACTCATAGGGCCATTCCCCAGTGTGGATCCTCTGGTGTCCCCTCAAGTTGGAGCTCTGGCTGAAACTCATCCCACATTCCCTGCATTCCCCACACTTGTAGGGCTTTTCCCCAGTGGGGATCACATGGTGCTGGTTCAATTTGGAGCTGTAGCTGAAACCCTTCCCACATTCCAAGCACTTGTGGTGCTTCTCCCTGGCCTGAGCCTTCTTCCCCAGCTCTGAGCTCTGGCTGCATCTCCAGACACTATCCTGGCACAGAGGGGGTCTTTCCTCCCCGCAGCTACCTGGGCTTCGTTTGCAGCCCCTCCTCGTGCAGCATCTCCAAGGCTTTTCCTCCTCCTCCTCCATCTGGTCACTCCTCAGGAATGAAAGACTCCGGTTGGTGGGAAAAAACAAGAGAGTGCCTTGGGCTGGGGGTTCCTCCTTGCCCAAGTTCATCTCAGGAAGTCACTGGGCATCTTGTATCTATAAGAACCACTAAAACATCAACTTTCAGCACAAAACCCCTCCAAACCTCAAGACAAACCAAAAACTCCCCAGACATCAAGATACAGACAAAATCTCCTCCAGAATTGAAAGACTCAGCCCCTAGAAAAATCAAAGCACCAACATTTACCCCAAATAAAGCTCGAAACCACCAAGATTCAGTCCTGTGAAAATCATGGATCCCCCTCCCCCGTCACCTGCTGCATGTGGGGGGACAACACTCCCGGGGCTGGGGGGGCTGCAGATACAGGGATGGGTGGAACCTTGTAGTGCTGCCTCTTTCTGCTCCTCCTCCTCCTCCTCCTCCTCCTCCTCCTGTGTCCCTACTCTTCCTCACACTCCTGCTCCTCCTATTCCTCCTTCTCCTGCACAATCCCACCTTCTCCTCCCATGTNGGGGGGACTGGGAGGGGGATTGGGCTGTGCTGGGATTAACTGGGAGTGAATTTGAGAGCGACTGGTTTAAACTGGGAGAGGGAGTCAGGTGCCTGGGATGGCTGAGAAGGGGTTTGAAAGATGTTGGGGAGGGTAGGACGGGGTTCCGGGGATCCTGGTGGAAACTGGGAGGGATGTGAGTGAGAGGAGGGGCCGGAAGGAGACTAGGGCTGGAAAAGCAAGGGTTCAGATGAGGTTATTTGTGTTTGGAAGAGTCTGGGAGGGGTCTTGGTGAATCCCGGTGGGACTGGGAAGCGACTGGGAGAGGGTTTGGGGGTCCTGGGGCAGTGGGGGGCAACTGGGAGGGGGCTGTGGCATCCTGAGAGGAACAGGACAGACTGGTGGATCCTGGTGAGGCTCGGGACAACTCGGAGGGTGCTTGGAGTGTCTGTGAGAGATTTAGGGGTCCTGACCCCCGCTGACCCCCCAGAGATGCTGCCGGACCCTGACTGCAGCAAGAAGCTGACGGGGATCAGGGGCTCCATGTTGGGCTTTGTGTTCCTGGTGCTGGGGCTCGGCTTTTTCTGCACAAGAAGGTTGGGGGGACAGGGTCCTGGGGGCCGTGTCCCCCCTCCCCTGAGTGTGTGTGCTCTCCCCGGGGCCCCCAGCCCAGTGTCACCCCCTTTTCTCTACCCACAGAGCTCCTGAGCCGCTCTCCAAGGCCTCGGGCCCGGCTGGGCCCCCTGCTCTGTCTCCATGATGATTTTCGGGGGGGTCGTGTGTTCCCCCAGCCCCGCTGTCACTTTGCCCCCGCCCCGCTGCTCCCAGTGTTCCATATAAAGCTTCCCAATTCATCCCGGTCCTGTTTATGGGGGGCAGTGGGGAGGGACTTGGGGAGACCCTGCAGGGGGGCTGTGACAGGAGGGAGTGGCAGAACGTTTGTCCTCCCTGTGTCACCCAGCTCTGGGGGTCCTTGGCAGGCACCTGAACCGCAGCACGGCACTCAGCAAACCCCAATAAACGCCGGGACCCCCCGAGGACGCCAGAGAAATTTGGGGAGGGAGTGTTTGCTGCCCCAGCCCAACCTGGCCCGGCTCCATCCCGGCTCCTCCCGCGGGATGCGACCGCGATGGGAAAAGGAGGGGCCAAGGGCGGGTGCTGGGCCCGGGTGGGGAGCAAAACACGGGATGGAGGAGGAGGAGGGCAGAGGAAGGAAAGGGAGAAGGGCCGGAGAGGACAAGGAAGAGGGATAGAGAAGGAAGAGCAATGGGACTCCTACCAACCTACCAATTTGGGGGTGTCCCAGCCCCCTTTTTTTCCCCCTTCCAATCATCTCCCCACTCCCCAGCTCTGTTGCCAGTGCTTAGGTCTGGGGGTTCCAGGCCTCTCCTCCTCAGTCTAGGGATCCCATACCCCCTTTCACTCAATTCTGGCACCTCCTGGCAGCTCTTTCCTGGGAGGAATCACCGAGTTTGGGGATTTTTGGGGTGCAGTTTTGGAGGGGGACAGCTCTTCCTGGCTTTCCCCTCCCTGGTGTGGCCTTTCAGCTGCCCCCCACACCCTGGGGGTGCTGGGATTTCCCTCCTGGGGACAAGGACATTCCTTCCCTTCCAGGAGCCCAAATCCCCAGCTGGGGCTCCAGGGCAGGGGGTCCTTGAGCAGCTGCCC
>NW_015379982.1:0-2162 GCF_001522545.3 Parus major
CACCTCAGGTATGCAGAGGCAGCGGGGGGGCGGCGGGGGGTGAAGGGGTGATCTGATACCGAACCGAAGAAATTTGAACGGTCTATTTTTTTTTTTTTTTTTTTTTTTTTTTTTTTTTTTTTTTTTTTTTTTTTTCTTTTTCAAGGTTATTTTTATCTCAAGCTCAATCTCTGTAGAAACATTCCCCAGCAGCACTATCACTCTCCGGTCTGCGGTCGCCTCGCAAGCGGCATCGCGGCGTGCGGGGGCTTTTCCTCGGGAACCACTGTGGGTCACCGGGAGAGGTGGCTTGAAAATGGGAGTTTGGCTTCGTTTGCTTCTGTGCTTCAGCCTCCCCTCGCAGACCTAGTGCCTGCAAATGTCACCCCTCCGCACACCAGCCATGTTTCTTTTCCTTGTGCTCTCCGCGTAGTTTCAACGAGGCTCATTCCATGGTTCCATCCTTTAAAAAATTTATGTTTTCCCCACCTCAAATAGGTGAGTGTGCGGGTGCAGCGGAACCCCACACCCTGCCCTTTGCTCGGCGCTTTTGGCCCTGAGAACTTTAGAAATGGGATGCCAAGCCGGGAGCTGGGTCCGGGGAAGGAGGGAGGGAGATTGCGGCCGACCCCCGCCCTCCGGCGGGCAGCGGGCAGGCTCCGCGGCCGGGGCCGGGCTGCGGGCAGGCTCCTGGGCTGTTTGTGCCGCTCCTCCGAGCAAACCCTCCCTCCAGCTTTTCCCCACACTCGGGGAAAAAACCCAAAACCAAACAAAACGACAAACCCCGAGGTGCTGGGAAGCCAAAATGCCCAGGACAGTAGTGGAAACCCAGGGAGGTACTTCACCTCCCGTTCTCCCAGCGTGGAATGACTGCCTGCAAAACGCAGGCACGCACCAAATTTCCCCGGGCTCACAGCGATTCCCATTTCCAGCCGGTCCTGCCCATACTGCCGGGGGAGGTCTGGCAGCGACTCTACCCCGTGGGCACAGCCTGGGCACATTGCCGCGACCCCGGCAGCCCCGGTGTGCCTCCCGCTCACACCCGGCATCACTTTTTTTTTTTCAAGCGAAGCCTTTGAGGCAGCTTTGCCAGCGCGCTGGAGCTGCTGGCGGAGGATAGAGGAGAGGGGAGAGGTCGCTGCTCCTTTGCCAGGCTGGCTGTGCCGCAGGCGGTGTGCCCGGCGCTGTCCGGCTTTCCCTGGGCTCTCGCACTAATTTTGGAAAGGAAAGGCCAGTAGCCCCCCGCGCCTAGCCCTGTCCAGGCTTTCCTGGAGCCCGCGGGCCGGGAGAGCACGGCCAGCACGGCCGCATTTCCCCAGTGCCGCCGGGCTCTCACTGCACCGCCGACAACCACAGAAATGAAAAACGTGAACCCTTCTCATTTTCCCAATTCCCCTCCTGCCGGAAGGGTGAAGGGCGCTTTGCGGTCCCACCCCGCAGCCTGTCGTGGGACCGGCAGCCCCCATCCATCCACTTCACGCGGGAATACTTTCCCATCAACGGGGGCAAACAGACGTGTTGGAAACCCTGGCTTCCACTTTCTTGCAAGATCATGAAAATTTTATGAGCTGCTCGTGGCGCGGGCAGAGCCCGCTGCTGCCGCGCCCGGCCCGGCCCCAGACGAGGCTCCCCCGGAACGGACCAGGGCACAGGCGCGGGGCACGGAGGATGCTCGAGAGGGAACGGATGAGGGTGAATGTCAGAGTCCTGGCTCGGGAAAGCGGCGTTCGGTCACGGCTACCGTTCGCAGCAAGGAGTGACGGGGAGCAGCCACCCCCCACCGCCTCCCCTTCCCACGGGAGGGAGGGTGCTCGGGTGGGGTGGGAGTGCCGGCCCCTGGCTCGCCCTGCCCCTGGCCCGGCCCTGCCCCTGGCTCGCCCTGCCCCTGGCCCAGTCCTCTCGCTGTCCCGTCCTTCCCCTGAGCTCCCCTGGCCCCTCTTCTTGCCCTGCCCCTGTCCACGAGGAGCAGCGCCCTCCCCTCCCGCCCGCCGGCTGGGACTGGGACAGCCTTCCCTGCCCCAATCGAAAACGGCCAACCAACAATAATAAAAGCCCCCAATTTTGTCAAAATTAAAAAGAAAGTAAGGGTAGACAACCAGCCCAGAACACAAAAATATGGTGGTCGGTGAAAGAAGGAAGAAGAAGAGGAAGAGGAAGAGGAAGAGGAAGAGGAAGAGGAAGAG
>NW_015379983.1:0-1890 GCF_001522545.3 Parus major
TGTTCCCGGTTATTCCCGGTTATTCCCAGCTATTCCCGGCCATTCCCGGCCATTCCCGGCCGTTCCCGGCCGTTCCCGGTTATTCCCATCCCGGTAATTCCCCCATCCCGCGCTGCAGCTCCCGGGTTTGTCCTTCCCGGGTATTTTTAGCTGCGGTTCCAGCCGGGAAAGCGCCCGGAGGAAGAGCCGGGTCCCGCCGCCCCTCTTGGGCTCATCCGGCTGAACAATGGCCCGGAGAGGCTGGAAAATGTTCCCGTTTCCCGGGCAGGGCCGGGCAGGCTCTTGGAGAGCTCCTGTCCCCTCGCTGCCACCCCCGGTGTCACCCGCGGGGTCACCCCGGCCTGCTGGGACAGGTCACGTCGCCCCCAGAGCCAGATTCCCTGCGGGGATTTCGGGATTGTCCCCAAATCTGTGTCCCCAACCCCATGAGGAATGTGAGGGGAGGGGACAGGCACCCGAAGCCACCCCAGGAGCGTGGGGACAGCGTGGGGACAGCTTGGGGACAGCGTGGGGTGACCTGGAGCTCTCCTGTGCTCCTCATGGCGGAGTCACCCCTTCAGGCATTTCGGGATTGTCCCCAAATCCATGAAATCCGTGTCCCCACCCCTCCAAGGAACGTGAGAGGCACAAAGCCACCAGGACCCAAAGCCACCTCGAGCATGGGGACACCGTGGGGTGACCTGGGGCTCTCCTGTGCTCCCCACACTCAGGACAAGCCGGGGGTTCCAGGATTGTCCCCAAATCCGTGTCCCCACCCTTGTGAGGAAGATGAGAAGGGGACCCAAGGCCACCAAGGCCAGCTTGGGGACACGGGGTGACAATGCGCCAGAGGAGCAGGAGGGCTCTGAGGAGCCGGGGGCTGGGTGGGCGCTGTCCCCACGTGTCCCCTGTCCCCAGGCCAGCCTGGAGGCCAATGTCACCGCGCTGGGGACCGAGCTGGTGGCGCTGCGGCGCGAGCGGGCCGAGCTGGCGGGTGACAAAGTGGCGCTGCAAGGTGAGCTCTGTCCTCCCGAGCCGGGACAGCCGGCGGGGTGCGGGGTGCGCCGGGCCCGGGGTGACGCCGCTGTCGCCGCTGTCCCCAGAGGAGGTGGCGCGGGGCGCGGAGCGGGCGCGGAGGCTGCAGGAGGAGCTGGAGCAGCTGCGGGAGCTGCGGGAGCGCCGGGAGCGCTGCGAGGCGCGACACCGGGAGCTCCAGGACACCCTGTAAGGTCCTTGTGGCTCGGGGACACCCCCTGTCCCTCGGGGACACCCCTCTGTCCCTTGGGGACATTCCCCTTAAACCTCGGGGATACTCCCTTGTCCTTCGGGGACACCCCCTGACCCTTGGGGACACCCCTCTGTGCCCTGGGGACAACCCCCTGTCCCTTAGGGACATCCCCCTGACCCTTGGGGACACCCCCTGACCCTTGGGGACATCCCCCTGACCCTTGGGGACATCCCCCTGACCCTTGGGGACATCCCCCCTGTAAGGTCCTTGTCACTCTCCGCAGGGTGGGCCACCCCCCCCCGCCTTGTGACACCCTACCCTGTCCCTCCCTCCCCTTGGGGACCCCTCACGTGTCCCTGTCCCGTCCCCTCCTCCCCTTGGGGACCCCCCGAGGGACAGGGCCACCCCCCCACGTGTCCCCGCTGTCCCCACAGCCGGGACTGCGCGGCCGAGGTGGAGGCGCTGCGGCGGCGGGGGAGGGACAGAGGCAGCGGGCGCAGGTGTCCCCCGGCCCGGTACTCGGTGGGGGGACCCGGGGAGGGGGACAGCCCGGGGAGGGGGGACATCCAGGAGAAGGGGACATCCCGGGAAATGGGGACATCCCGGGGAGGTGGCACAATCCACGGACTGGGAAATCCCGCAAGGGGCGACATCCTGGCGAGAGGGGACATCCGGAGGAGAGG
>NW_015379983.1:4550-6137 GCF_001522545.3 Parus major
CAGGGACAAGGACAGGGACAGGGACACCACAACGCTGAGCCACAGATAATTCCACAATCCCTCATTATTTTTTTAACCGATTCCCAATAAAACCCCCCCAAATTCAGCTTTTCCTCGTCTCGGGGGACGCTCCGCTCTGGGGACAGCCGGAAACCTCAACACCCCCTCTGTCCCCAAGGCGTGCGACATCCCTGTCCCCTGTCCAGCACAAACAAAACTATTCTGGGCCGTGACCTGCGACAAACCTCAGCCCACACGCGACAATTACGGCGTGGCCATCCCCGCCACCGGCCACATCCCGGCACGGCCACCTCCGGAGCGGCTCCGGCTGTCCCCGCGTGTCCCCGCGTGTCCCCTCCGGCATGGACCCCGCGGTGCCCAGGGCCACCCTGAAGGTGCTGGCGCTGTGCGCGGCGCTGCTGCTGCTGGTGGCGGCGGTGACAGTGGCGGTGGCGGTGTCGCTGTGGCGCTCCGAGGCGCTGGGGAAGCTGCGGGGGTGCCGGGAGCGAGCGGCCAACGAGAGCCGGGAGCTCGGGGAGCGCCTGGAGGAGCTGGAGCGGCAGCGGGAGAGGCTGCAGAGGGACGGGGACGCGCTGCGCAGGGAGCTGGCGCGGGCACGAGGTGACAGCAGGAGGGACAATGACAGCCTGGTGTCCTGCCGAGAGCGGGCGGTAGGTGGCCGGAGGAGGGGGGGTGGGAAATGGGATGGAAAATGGGATGGGGACATCTCTTGTCCCCTCACCACTGTCCCCTGTCCCTGTAGGTGGGCGGAGGGGTGGTGGTGGTCACTTCGGGATGGAAAACGGGGTGAGGACACCCTTTGTCCCCTCACCAGCGTCTCTTGTCACCGTAGGTGGCCGGAGAATGGGGACAAGGAGGTGCTTGGTCAGTTTGGGATGGATAAAGGGATGGGGACACCTCTTGTCCCCTCACCACTGTCCCCTGTCCCTGTAGGTGGGCGGAGGGGTGGGGACAGAGCTGTCCCTGGTCAGTTCGGGATGGAAAATGGGATGGGGACATCTGTTGTCCCCTCACCTCCATCCCTTGTCCCCGTAGGTGGCCGGAGGGGTTGTGGTGGTCACTTTGGGATGGAAAATGCGGTGGGGACATCTCTTGTCCCCTCACCACTGTCCCCTGTCCCCATATGTGGCCGGAGGGGTGGGGACAGAGCGGTCCTTGGTCACTTCGGGTGGAAAAGGGGTGGGGACACCTCCTGTCCCCTCACCACTGTCCCCTGTCCCTCCCTCCCTGTCCGGCAGCCAAGGTCAGGGGGCCGCTCCATCCCTGTGGGAATTCCCACCGGGAAACGGGTACGGCCAGCTGGGGGGCACGGCCGCCACATCCCTGCAGGGGACACCCCAAAAATGATCCCTGGATGCTCCCGGGGTGGCACAGCCTTCGGGGGACACCCCAAAAATGATCCCTGGATCCTCCCGGGGTGGCACAGCCTTCGGGGGACACCCCAAAAGGGATCCCTGGATCCTCCCGGGGTGGCACAGCCTGCAGGGGACACCCCAAAAACGATCCCGGGATGGTCCCGGGGTGGCACAGCCTTCGGGGGACACCCCAAAAATGATCCCTGGATGC
>NW_015379984.1:0-2153 GCF_001522545.3 Parus major
TATTTGGCGGCTCGGGATCAGGCTCCGGACCCCACGATCCGCAGGGACGCCTTTGCCCAGGAATTGGGAGCCGCCTTCGAGCTCCTGTTCCAGTCCTGGCTCCCCCTGAGAGAGGCCAAGGTGGGAACCCCGGGATCCGGGAATTGCGGGAATTCCGGGAATTCCGGGAATTCTGGGAATGGGAATCCCGGGATTCGGGGATTCTGGGAATTCTGGGAATTCTGGGAATGGGAATCCCGGGATTTGGGGATTCCAGGAATTCTGGGAATTCTGGGAATGGGAATCCCAGGATTTGGGGATTCCGGGGATTCTGGGGATTCTGGGAATGGGAATTCCGGGATTTGGGGATTCTGGGAATTCTGGGAATTCTGGGAATTCTGGGAATGGGAATCCCGGGATTCGGGAATTCCGGGAATTCTGGGAATTCTGGCAATGGGAATCCCGGGATTCGGGAATTCCGGGGATTCTGGGGATTCTGGGAATTCCGGGAATGGGAATTTTGGGATTTGGGAATTCCGGGGATTCTGGGAATGGGAATCCCGGGATTCGGGAATTCCGGGAATTCTGGGGATTCTGGGGATTCTGGGAATTCCGGGAATGGGAATTTTGGGATTTGGGAATTCCGGGGATTCTGGGAATTCTGGGAATGCTGGGAATGGGAATCCCGGGATTTGGGGATTCCAGGAATTCTGGGAATTCTGGGAATGGGAATCCTGGATTCGGGAATTGCGGAAATTCTGGGAATGCTGGGAATGGGAATCCCGGGATTTGGGGATTCTGGGAATTCTGGGGATTCTGGGAATTCTGGGAATGGGAATCCCGGGGATTCCGGGAATTCTGGGAATGGGAATTCCGGGATTCGGGAATTCCGGGGATTCTGGGAATTCTGGGAATGGGAATCCCGGGATTTGGGGATTCCGGGAATTCCGGGAATTCTGGGAATTCTGGCAATGGGAATCCCAGGATTCGGGAATTCCGGGAATTCTGGTGATTCTGGGAATTCCAGGAATGGGAATTCTGGGATTTGGGAATGGTGGGATTCAGGAATTCTGGGATTTGGGAATGGTGGGATTCAGGAATTCTGGGATTTGAGAATTCCGGGAATGGGAATTCTGGGAGTGGGAATTCTGGGATGTGAGATATTGGGATTTGGGAATTCTGGGAATGGGAATTCTGGGATTTGGGAATTCCTGGGATTTGGGAATGGTGGGAATGGGAATTGTGTGATTGAGGAATTCCAGGAATGGGAATTTTGGGATTCGGGAATGGAGGGATTCAAGAATTCCCAGATTTTGGAATATCTGGAGTGGGAATTCCCAGATTTGGGAATGCTGGGATTTGGGAATTCCCAGATTTGGGAATGCTGGGATTTGGGAATGGGAATTCCTGGATTTGGGAATGCTGGGAGTGGGAATTCCGGGATTCAGGAACGCTGGGAATGGGAATTCCGGGATTTGGGAATGCTGGGATTTGGGAATGTTGGGATTCAGGAATTCCGGGATTTGGGAATGCTGGGATTCGGGAATTCCGGGATTTGGGAATTGCAGGATTCGGGAATGTTGGGATTCAGGAATTCCGGGATTCGGGAATGTTGGGATTTGGGAATGTTGGGATTCAGGAATTCCGGGATTTGGGAATTCCGGGATTTGGGAATTGCAGGATTCAGGAATGTTGGGATTCAGGAATTCCGGGATTTGGGAATGCTGGGATTCAGGAATTCTGGGATTTGGGAATGCTGGGATTCAGGAATTTGGGACATTTGGAACAGGATTGGGAATTTTGGGAATTCAATCCCTCAGGATTGGGAATTTTAACCCTAAAACCCCCCTGGATTCGGGAATTCCCGGAATTCCTCCTCCTCCCCATCCCCAATTCCGATTCCCGTCGGAATTCCGGGATTTTCCCGCTCTTTTCCCGGATTTTTCCAGGTGCGTTTGGCCGTGGTGGAAGCCCTGGGCCCCATGAGCTCCTTAATTCCCGAGGAAAAGCTGGAAGAGCAACTCCCAAAAATCCTGCCGGGAATTCTCGGCCTCTACAAGAAACACCCGGAGCCTTTTCCCATCTCCAAGGTCCGGGAATTCTTTCCCAAAGTTTGGGGCTTTGAAGGGATTTTTCCCAGATTTTTCTTGGAATTTTCTGGGATTTTTAAAGGA
>NW_015379985.1:0-2130 GCF_001522545.3 Parus major
CCCCACGGACAGTCTGTGACATTTCCAGGAGATGTTCCCTCCTCACGGGACACTGACCACGCAGAAGGCACCTCTTGTGGCACAGCTGGGAAACCCTCCAGGCACCGGACTCCACTGTTTGTGTTGGATTTTCCCCTGGAGGAGCCAGCAGTGACCTGGAAGATTTTCCTTTTGCCTCTTGGTGCTTTGTGCCTCCTTTGGTGGAGAATTGACGAGTGTTGATCCTGGAAGGGCCCAGGGACATTTCCAGCCCCTGCACACAGAAGTTTTCATTCTGGATGGTTCCAGCTCTGGGTTCACGCAGAGGACACACAGAATGGCACCAGCCCCACCTGTGCCTCCATCCTAGGTGTGCTCTCCCCGATTCCAGCTCCTCTCTGGGGGTCCAAACCATCAGCTGGCTCCTCTAATTCCAGGTGCCAGGGCCAAGAACAAGGAATTCAAGGATACAGAGCCCAGCTGAGGATTCCTTGCTGGAGCACTGGCAGTGGGATTTGGAATAGGGCAGCAGTCCTCAGCCTCCAGAAGCAGCTCCTGCTCACTGGGAAGGACGGGAATCTCTCTGAGCGAGATGTTGAGAGCTCCTGGTGAGGGATGTACCCGGGATCCAAGGGAATCTCCTGCAGGGGAGGCAAATTACAGCAACCTGGAGAAGAAGCAGCCATTGCCATGCTTGGATGGAATCCAGTCCATGCTGTTTGTGCAGAGAGAGTTTGTGCAGACTGCTCTGATGTTCACCAAGAGCGTGGGGATAGTGAGCTGGACAGGTCCCCCAGGAGCTGGGAATGTCCCTGCCTCCCTTGGGAATGTGTCTCAGCTGAGGAGAAGCTGTCCCTAAGGTTATCCCACCTTTTAAGGAAGGATGTTTTCCCTGCTCCTGTTGGCCACTGTCTCAGCTGTGACCGATTCCTGCTGCAGGGAGGGGCCCTGGTGCCACAGCCTGTGTGTCACCCCGTGGTTCTGTCTGTGGGACAGGGGGTTGGACACGAGGAACTGGGATGAGGAACCTCCCTGGAGACTGGAAGCTCAAGTGCAGAGCTTGGACAGGGGAAAAAAGCCAAAAAGCATTTCTCCAGGACAATCCCAGAATCCCAGGATCTCTACAGTTGGAAAAGCCCTCCAAGACCAGCAAGGCCAACCTGTGACCAATCCCCACCTTGTCACCAGACCAGAGCCCTGAGTGCCACGTCCAGGCTTTCCTTGGACACCTCTGGGCTGGGGGCTCCATCATTTCACTGAGCAGCCCCTTTCAAGGCCTGACAACCCTTTCCATGAAGGAATTCACCCAGATGTCCAACCTAAAACTCCCCTGGCACAGCTCGAGGCTTTCCTCTCACCCTGTCCTTTGCTGAGAGCAGAGCCCAACCCCACCTGGCTGCCCCCTCCTGTCAGGGAGCTGTGCAGAGTGAGAAGGTTCTGTCCTGAGCCTCCTCCTCTCCAGGCTGAGTCCCCCTGGCTCCATCAGACACTCCTGGTGCTTCCACAGCTCTGTTCCCTTCCCTGGACACATTCCAGCCCCTCAATGTCTCCCTGGCCACGAGGACCCAGAGCTGGACCCACTCTCAAGGGGGCTCAGCAGAACCAGCACAGGGACTGTCACTGTCCTGCTCCTGCTGCCACCCCATGGCTGGGACAGCGCAGGGGCCCTCTGGCCCACCTGGGCACACCTGGGCACCCCTGGGCACACCTGGGCACACCTGGGCACCCCTGTGCTCATGTTCAGACACTGTCACCGGCACTTCCAGGACCGTTTCCAGTTTTCCAGCCTGTCTGCCCCAGCTTGGAGCGTTCCATGGGGTTGTTGTGGCACTTTTCCTTATTGACCCTCACACCTTTGATCAGCCCACTGATCCAGCCTGCCCAGATCCTTCTGCAGAGCCTTTGTGCCCAGCAGCAGATCCACAGTCCCACCCAGCTCGGTGTTTTCCATGAATTTGGTGTTGGTTGACTCAATCAGCCCTGAGCCTTGTCCCAGTGAAGTGCTGATCTGGAACAAGGAGCCCATCAATCCCCAGCTGGGGTGGTCTGGAATGGCCCCTGAGGTGTCCAGGGGATGGAAACTCCTCTGCTGAGTGGCTTCACTTCCATTTGACCTCTCCAGGATCAACACTCGTCAATTCTCCACCAAAG
>NW_015379986.1:0-2118 GCF_001522545.3 Parus major
TGTGCGGGGACATGGTGACACTCAGGGTGACACGGTGACAGTCACGGTGACATGTGGGGTGACACTGACAGTCACAGTGACAGTCATGGTGACACACGGTGACACATAGAGATACACGGTGACAATGGGTGGGAGCGCAAGGAGGAGCAGGTCAAGGTGTGCGGGGACACAGGGTGACACTCAGGGTGACACGGTGACAGTCATGGTGACACATGGGGTGACACACATAGACATGGTGACACATGGGTGACAATGGGTGGGAGCGCAAGGAGGAGCAGGTCAAGGTGTGCGGGGACACGGTGACAGTCGCGGTGACACGGTGACAGTCACGGTGACACGTGGGGTGACAGTCACGGTGACAGTCATGGTGACACGTGGGGTGACAGTCACAGTGACACATAGACATAGGTGACAATGGGTGGGAGCACAAGGAGGAGCAGGTCAAGGTGTGCAGAGGGGACACAGGGTGACACGGTGACAGTCATGGTGACACTCATGGTGACACTCACAGTGACACGGTGACACAGAGAGAGACATGGGGACAATGGGTGGGAGCACAAGGAGGAGCAGGTCAAGGTGTGCGGGGATGGGTGACACTGAGGGGTGACACGGTGACACTGACAGTCATGGTGACACGTGGGGTGACACACATAGACATGGTGACACATGGGGGACAATGGGTGGGAGCGCAAGGAGGAGCAGGTCAAGGTGTGCGGGGACACGGTGACAGTCGCGGTGACACGGTGACAGTCATGGTGACACGTGGGGTGACACATGGTGACACTCATGGTGACACATGGGGTGACATAGACATGGGGACAATGGGTGGGAGCGCAAGGAGGAGCAGGTCAAGGTGTGCGGGGACATGGTGACACTCAGGGTAACACGGTGACATTGAGGGGTGACACATGGGGTGACAGTCATGGTGACACTCATGGTGACACATAGACATAGGTGCCAATGGGTGACAATGGGTGGGAGAGCAAGGAGGAGCAGGTCAAGGTGTGCAGAGGGGACACAGGGTGACAGGGTGACAGTCATGGTGACACTCATGGTGACACTCACAGTGACACGGTGACACAGAGAGAGACATGGGGACAATGGGTGGGAGCGCAAGGAGGAGCAGGTCAAGGTGTGCGGGGACACAGGGTGACATTGAGGGGTGACAGTCAGGGTGACACACAGTGACATTGAGGGGTGACACATGGGGTGACACATAGCCATAGGGGACAATGGGTGGGAGCACAAGGAGGAGCAGGTCAAGGTGTGCAGAGGGGACACGGTGACATTGAGGGGTGACAGTCAGGGTGACAGATGGTGACATTGAGGGGTGACACATGGGGTGACACATAGCCATAGGGGACAATGGGTGGGAGCGCAAGGAGGAGCAGGTCAAGGTGTGCAGAGGGGACACAGGGTGACACTGAGGGGTGACAGGGTGACACACGGTGACATTGAGGGGTGACACGGTGACAGTCATGGTGACACATGGTGACACACATAGACATGGTGACACATGGGGGACAATGGGTGGGAGCGCAAGGAGGAGCAGGTCAAGGTGTGCGGGGACGGGTGACATTGAGGGGTGACACGGTGACAGTCACGGTGACACGTGGGGTGACAGTCATGGTGACACGTGGGGTGACAGTCACAGTGACACATAGACATGGGGGACAATGGGTGGGAGCGCAAGGAGGAGCAGGTCAAGGTGTGCGGGGACACGATGACAGTCGCGGTGACACGGTGACAGTCAGGGTGACAGTCATGGTGACACTCACAGTGACACGGTGACACAGAGAGATACACGGTGACAATGGGTGGGAGCGCAAGGAGGAGCAGGTCAAGGTGTGCAGAGGGGACACGGTGACATTGACGGTGACACGGTGACAGTCACGGTGACACGTGGGGTGACAGTCATGGTGACACATAGACATGGGTGACAATGGGTGGGAGCGCAAGGAGGAGCAGGTCAAGGTGTGCGGGGACATGGTGACACTCAGGGTGACACATGGTGACAGTCATGGTGACAGGGTGACACTGACAGTCATGGTGACACATGGGGTGACATAGACACGGTGACAATGGGTGGGAGCACAAGGAGGAGCAGGTCAAGGTGTG
>NW_015379987.1:0-2031 GCF_001522545.3 Parus major
GGATGGAGCTGCTCCAGGTTGCATTCAGTGGCGAGGCTGGTGTGACCAGCCAGCAGCTGATGCCAAGTGCCTCCTGTCTCTGCAGGACTGACAGCAGGACCTTGGTCCTGAAAAACAACACCCTACTGCCCATGGCCTGGCAGCTCAGTGGGCTGGATGACCTTGTTGAGGACTTCTCCTTGTCCCAAGATAACGGCACCATTGATCCTGGCTCAGAGATTGAAGTGACAGTGGATTTCAAGGCCCAGCAGATTGGCAGCATTGAGAAAACCCTCCGACTGGAGGTGAGAGGGACTGTGCCCTGCCTGGCACAGTGAGCAGCCACGTGCTCTTAGGGACAGAGTCAGGAAGAGCTGCTCCTGACAAACACAAGGGTGCTGTGACCTCAACTTGTGCCTCTACACAGCGTTTGCCAGAACGTGCAGTGCATCCACATCCCCCCAGATAACCAGACACTGAGCCTGTAGCACAACCACCTTGTCCCTGTGAATGGTGCAAGGTTATTTGGTTGTACAGACTGCAGCGTGATCTCTGCATTCCTCTTGGACTTTGTCTGAACCTCTTGCATAATGCAACACTCTCCCCCTGGCATTTTGTTCCCCATGGTTTAGGGGCTGCGTTTCAGAGAGGGTGCTAGGTGATTGGAAAGGGTTGTCAATGCCACCTGCTCTGAGACACCTCACACTTCCTGTGGTTGTTCTTACATCCCTGTGCATCACAAGGATGCTTTCCCTGCTGTAGCAGTGTAGTTGGGCTGATGGGGTTTTTTACTGCAGCAGAATCCCACTGGGGCAGCCCATGAGATGAACAGGTTAGCAAAGCTTGGGTGTCCACCAACACTTGTGAAGGCAGGGAGGCCATAGGGGAAGCAGCCAACAGAGATAAGGACTTAGAGGCTGTCTACCAGTAGAATAATCTGAACAGTGTTTGTTTCTTGCTGCCTCAGGTTTCAGATACAGAAAACATCCTGGGGATTGTTCAGGCTGAAAACATCATAATCTCTGCAGAAGTCTATGATGTTTTCCTGAGCATGGACCTGCCTGAAGGTCAGTGGATGTCTCCCAAACAAAGCAGTGCAGGTGTACTGCATTACCTTGGGAGGTGGGACACCAAAGCACATAGGATTGGATGGGACGGGATGGGACGGGATGGGATGCAAGAATAGCATGGATACATAAAGCACATAGCCTGCAAGGTGTGTGAAATAAAGCATTGTCCGGGCACTGACAGCCTTAAGTCTGTCCCCTCTGAACTTTGAAGAGTGCAGCTTCATGTGCAGGTTGGTTTTGGGGGCTTTGAAACACCAGTGACGTGAACAGGCAGTTGGCAATTCCCACAGGCTCAGCACAGCATGTAAAGTGATTGGATTTGTGCTTGGAAGCGAGGAAATGGAAGCTGAGCTCCTTAGCTACTAAGCCTGCAGATATTCTGAGTAAGAAGAGAAAAGGCAGACAAGTAGCTGGAAAAGACTTCCAAGAAGAGAAACTTGCTGAAAAGGGTTTTGTGCCAGGACCTCCATGTAGCTTGGGACCTGGTGTATTCTGCAGCAGCTCACAAATACCGTGTCTGACATTGCTCTGCGGGTTTTCTGCAGGTCCAGATGGAGGCTTGGAATTTGGAACCATTAATGTCCTGGATAATGTGAAGAACGTCCTGACTCTGAAGAACAAAGGGGTGTACAACATCGAGTACAGGTGAGTCCAGCTGCCTGGTGGTGAGCATTTCCTCGGGTTCCCAGGCCTGCATTCTCCCTGTGTCAATGGCTAGAACCTGTTTCAATGCTGGCTACCTCTTGGTAAATACAAAGCCTGGGCTCTCTAATCTCAACTATTTTACCAGAGAATCCAGCCACAAACCAGCAGTTCTCCACAGTTCAGCAGGGAACCCAAAGGAGAGCCCCAAGAACTTCAGCCACTGAAATGCTGAGATTCATTACCTTTCTTTGATGGTCACCTCCTTTCTCCTTCTGAGACTCTGTAAAAGAGTGAATGAAAAATTTTGGTGTCAAGGTTTCTTGCAGTAACCTTGTGA
>NW_015379988.1:0-1585 GCF_001522545.3 Parus major
GATCAGGAGAAGTTGGTGGGACCAGCAGGAGATGTTGGTGGGATCAGGAGAAGTTGTGGGATCAGGAGAGGTTGGTGGAATCAGGAGAAGTTGGTGGGATCAGGAGAGGTTGGTGGGATCAGGGAACATTGGTGGGATCAGGAGAAGTTGTGGGATCAGGAGAAGTTGCTGGGATCAGGGGATGTTGGTGGGATCAGGAGAAGTTGTGGGATCACCACAGGCTGGAGTTGATCCCGCTCCTGCCCCTGATCCCTCCATGGGTGGAAGGTCCCACCCGGAGCTGCCCCGAGGGTCCCCCCGGTCCCACCTGGGTCTCCGCAGGGAGATGTTCCGGGTGTTGTTGGAGATCTCGATCTGCACCGAGCGGCTCAGCAGCGACCCCATCCTCGGATCGGGGGTCTCCTCGGGTCTGGGGTCTCCTTTGGTCTGGGGTCTCCTTGGGTCTGGGGTCTCCTCGGGTCTGGGGTCTCCTCGGGTCTGGGGTCTCCTCACTCGGGGTCTCCTTGGCTCGGGGGTCTCCTCGGGTCTGGGGTCTCCTCGGCTCGGGGGTCTCCTCGGGTCTGGGGTCTCCTCAGCTCGGGGGTCTCCTCGGATCTGGGGTCTCCTTGGGTCTGGGGTCTCCTCAGCTCTGGGATCAATTGCTGTACAAAACCCTCGCTCACGGTGAGAGTCTTCTCCAGGGTGAAGCTGTTCAGGTGTCAGCAGCTTGTGACAAGGGTAGAGAGAGGGACAGAGCCGTGTCCACTACCAGCCTCAGTGTCACCGTGGTCAGAGAGGGAGGGAGAAGAGCGAGGAGAGCAGGAGGAGAGAGGTTCAAGAGGGGGAGGGAGGAACCAGGAGAGAGGGAGGGAGAGCGAGGAGAACCAGGGAGGCTCAGGAGAGAGAGGAGAACAGGAGAAGACCAAAAGGGGACACAGGGGACTCAAGAGGGGACAACGAGAGCGACAGAGAAGGGGGAGAAGCGCGGGAGAGAGGGAAAACCAAGAGAGCCGAGTTCCAGTTCCAACACAATTTATCCGTTTCTCCAGGAATATTTTCATTCCCAGGATCCAATCAGCAGCAGCCACACCCACCAAAGGACTTTCATCCACCCTGGAGAAACGACTTCATTCCCATTCCCACCTCTAAAAGCTTTCAGAAGTCTTCTCCAGCTGACGGACCTTTGGATTCTTTATCAGGAGAAGGAAATTGTTTCATCTGTCAGGGGTTCTCCTTTATCTGGCCGGGTTTTTGTTCTTTGCGTATTCATTAACCGGCGCTCGATGTCCCATGGCTCAAAGCCAGCTTTCGTTTTTGCTCCTGCTCCAGACTTCTGATGGTCCCCATCTTCTGCTGAATGATCCTGTTGGATGAGGTTTCCCTGTTTCGTCCTCCTCAGCAGGGGTCTCCTCAGCTCCAGGGTCTCCTCAGCTCCAGGGTCTCCTCATTTGGGGTCTCCTCATTTGGGGTCTCCTCATTTGGGGTCTCCTCATTTGGGGTCTCCTCAGTTCCAGGGTCTCCTCAGCTCCAGGGTCTCCTCAGCTCCAGGGTCTCCTCATTTGGGGTCTCCTCAGTTCCAGGGTCTCCTCATTTGGGGTCTCCTCAT
>NW_015379988.1:2526-4642 GCF_001522545.3 Parus major
TTGGGGTCTCCTCATCTGGGGTCTCCTCAGCTCCAGGGTCTCCTCATCTGGGGTCTCCTCAGCTCCAGGGTCTCCTCATCTGGGGTCTCCTCATTTGGGGTCTCCTCATTTGGGGTCTCCTCATTTGGGGTCTCCTCAGCTCCAGGGTCTCCTCATCTGGGGTCTCCTCATTTGGGGTCTCCTCATCTGGGGTCTCCTCAGCTCCAGGGTCTCCTCATTTGGGGTCTCCTCATTTGGGGTCTCTTCACTTGGGGTCTCCTCATCTGGGGTCTCCTCATTTGGGGTCTCCTCAGCTCCAGGGTCTCCTCATCTGGGGTCTCCTCATTTGGGGTCTCCTAACTTGGGGTCTCCTTATTTGGGGTCTCCTCATTTGGGGTCTCCTCAGCTCCAGGGTCTCCTCATTTGGGGTCTCCTCAGCTTCAGGGTCTTTTCAGCTCTGAGATCTCCTTGGCTCTGGGATCTCCTCCTCTCTGGGGTCTCCTCATTCGAGATCTCCTCATTCGGGGTCTCCTCAGCTTTGATGTCTCCTCATTTGGGTTCTCCTCAGCTCTGGGATCTCCTGCCCCACTCCTGCCCCACTGGGGTCTCTCCCCCGCTGTTCCCGGCCCAGCCGGGGCCGTTTCTCCCCAGAGCCCCCAAAGTTGATTTTGTTTCTGTCCCCGCTCGGAGCTTTCGCTTTCACCGGCCCGGCGGGATTTCCTGGAATGGGAGGGACTGGGAGGAACTGGGGGGACTGGGAGGGACTGGGAGGGACTGGGAGGGGACTGGGAGGAACTGGTTTAATGCTCCACTATAACCGATTTAACTGGTTTAATTCTTCAATATAACCAATTGAACCGATTTAACTGTTTAACCAGTTTAAATGGTTTAATCCTCCAGTATAACTGGTGTGACTGGTTTAACTGGTTTCATTCTTCAGTGTAACTGGTGTAATGTGTCTGTGGGGTTCTAGAGGCTTCTGTGGGGTTCTAGAAGCATCTATGAGGATCCTATGGGGTTCTAGATGTGTCTATGGGATTCTACAGGCATCTATGAGGTTCTAGAAGCATCTATGGGGTTCTAGATGTTTCTATGAGGTTCTAGAAGCATCTATGAAGTTCCCATGGGGTTTCTCTGGGGTTCTAGAGACATCTATGGGGTTCTGGAGGTTTCTATGGGGTTCTAGATGTGTCTATGGGATTCTACAGGCGTCTATGAGGTTCTAGAAGCATCTATGAAGTTCTAGATGTTTCTATGGGGTTCTAAAAGCGTCTATGAGGTTCCTATGGGGTTTCTATGAGGTTCTGGAGGTTTCTATGGGGTTCTGGATGTTTCTATGGGGTTCTAGAAGCATCTACGGGGTTCTAAATATTTCTATGGAGTTCTAAAAGCATTTATGAGGTTGTTGAGATTTTTATTGAGTTCTAGAAGCATCTTTGGGATTCTAACACCATCTATGGGGTTCTAGAGACATCTGTGGGGTTCTAGAAGCATCTGTGGGGTTCCAGAAGCACTCATGGGGTTCCAGCTGCATCCAGAACCTTCTGGAGACACCTCCAGTTGCCCGAGGCCGCGGCTCCTCACTTCTCCTGGTAGTGCCTCTCCGAGCCCGACCTCTCCTTCTGCTCTTGGTGTTCCTCCAGCACCACCCTGAGCAGGGAGTCGGTGGCCCTGGACATGGTGGCCGTCACCTTGACGGGCCCGGCCCTGACGCTGGCGCTGCCGTGGCCCTTGCCCAGGGTGACGCGGTGGAACTTGATGTCCACCTCGGAGCTGGAGTAGGAACCCGTGGCGTTCCTGGGCTTCTGGATGTGTCTGCGGGGTTCTGGAGGTTTCTGTGGGGTTCTGGAGGTTTCTATGTGGGTTCTGGAGGTTTCTGTGGGGTTCTAAAAGCAGTTATGGGGTTTCTGGAGGATTCTATGGGGTTCTAGAGGTTTCCATGGGGTTCTAGAAGCATCTATGAGGTTCCTATGGGGTTTCTGTGGGGTTCTAGAGACATCTATGGGGTTCTAGAAGCATCTATGGAGTTATGGAGGTTTCTTTGGGATTCTGGATGTGTCTACATGGTTCTAGATGTTTCATGGGGTTCTAAAAGCATTTATGGGGTTTCTGGATGTTTTTATGGGGTTCTAGAGGA
>NW_015379989.1:0-3264 GCF_001522545.3 Parus major
AAGCCCCACCATATAATGAGCTACCGGAGAGTGAAAGACGATATGCCCTCTTCACCGATAGTTCCTGCCGAATTGTAAGCACTAACCAGAAATAGAAAGCTGCTGTATAAAGCCCCACACGACGAGTTGCACAAGCTACCGAGGGAGAGGGTGGATCGAGTCAGGTCGCAGAACTTAAAGCTGTCCAGCTAGCTTTAGATATTGCTGAAAGAGAGAAGTGGCCAAAGCTCTATCTCTACACTGACTCCTGGATGGTAGCTAATGCTCTGTAGAGATAGCTAGATCGCTAGAAAAAAGCCAACTGGCAGCGCAGAAAGAAACCCATCTGAGCCGCTAAGATTTGGCAAGACATCGCCGCTCGGGTGAAGAAGCTGATCGTGAAAGTTCGACACGTAGATGCTCATGTACCCAAAAGTCGAGCTAATGAAGAGCACCGTAACAATGAGCAGGTGGATCGAGCTGCCAAGGTGAAAATATCACAGGTAGATCTAGACTGGCAGCACAAGGGAGAATTATTTTTAGCTCGTTAGGCCCATGATGCCTCTAGTCATCAGAGACGAGATGCAACGTACCGATGAGCTCGTGAGCGAGAGGTAGACCTTACTATAAACAGCATCTCACAAGTTATCCACAACTGCGAAACCTGCGCTGCAATCAAACAGGCCAAGCGGGTGAAGCCTCTGTGGTACGGTGGAAGATGGTCCAAGTACAGGTATGGGGAAGCCTGGCAAATTGACTACATCACCCTTCCCCAAACCCGCCAAGGCAAGCGCTACGTGTTAACCATAGTAGAAGCAACCACTAGATAGCTAGAAACATACCCTGTGCCTCATGCTACTGCCCGGAACACCATCTTGGGCCTGGAAAAGCAAGTCCTTTAGAGACATGACACCCCTGAGAAAATCGAGTCAGACAACGAGACGCATTTCAAGAACAGCCTCGTAAGTACTTGGGCCAGAGAACATGGAATTGAATGGATCTATCATATCCCTTATCATGCACCAACTGCTGAGAAAGTTGAACAGTGCAATAGACTACTCAAGACTACCCTAAAAGCACTTAGTAGAAGAACCTTCAAAAATTAAGAAGTGAACTTAACAAAAACCACCTAAATAGTTAACACCAGAAGATCCATCAATCGAGCTAGTCCTACCCAGTCTGAACCCTTACACACGGTAGATAAAGATAAAGTCCCTGTAGTACACATGAGAAGTATGTTAAGAAAGACTGTTTAGATTAATCCCACCTCAAGCAAGAGCAAACCTATCCGTGAAATTGTCTTCGCTCAAAGACCTGGTTACACTTAGTAAGTAATGCAGAAAGATAGAAAAACCCGATGTGTGCCACAAAGAAACCTCATTTTAAGTGAGAACTGTGTGTAAGGTTCCATTGTATATATATATATATATGTGTGTGTGTGTAGAGTTTAAAGAAGGTACTGATTTAGAATTATGTAGATGGTAATAGAATAAAGGGTAGATTATGTCCTGGGTTACAGTATATTCTATCACCATCCTCATGTACTGTTGAAACCANAGACATCAAGAGCATATTCACCGGAGGAGAGCAACGTGCACCATGACCAGGATTAGAGAGTCCCTGCCTCTAGCCAGGTAGAGGAGAGGGACAACCGGATCTATTAGACAGTGTAGATCCGATGGCCTGGCACATCTAACCCACAAAAATATACGGCTTTAGTTAATACCGGCGCTCAATGCACTCTAATGCCATCAAGGTATGTGGGAGCGGAACCCATTTCTATTTCTGGGGTGACAGGGGGATCCCAGGAGCTCACGGTACTGGAAGCTGAAGTGAGTTTAACTGAAAATGAGTGGCAGAAACACCCCATCGTGACTAGTCCAGAAGCCCCATGCATCCTCGACATAAATTACCTCAAGAACGAGTACTTCAAAGACCCAAAAAGTTATCGCTGGGCTTTTGAGATAGCTGCTCTAAAGACAGAAGGCATCAGACAACTGAGTACCTTGCCTGGTCTCTCAGACAACCCTTCTGCTGTGGGACTACTGAGAGTTGAAGAACAACAAGTACCAATTGCCAGAGCAACAGTGCACCGTCAGCAATACCGCACCGACAGAGACTCTGTAGTCCCCATCCATACGATGATTCGTGAGCTGGAGAGCCAAGAGGTAGTCAGCAAGGCTCGTTCACCCTTTAACAGCCCCATATGGCCAGTGCGTAAGTCCAGTAGAGAATAGAAACTGACGGTAGATTACCGTGAACTGAATGAAGTCACGCCACCACTGAGTGCAGCCGTACCAGACATGCTAGAGCTTCAGTATGAGCTGAAATCCAAGGCAACAAAGTAGTACGCGACCATTGATATTACAAATGCGTTTTTCTCCATTCCTCTGGCAGCAGAGTGCAAGCCTCAGTTTGCCTTCACCTAGAAGAGTGTGCAGTATACCTAGAACCGATTGCCCCAGGAGTAGAAGCACAGTCCTACTATCTGCCATGGACTGATCCAGACTGTGCTAAAAAAGGGTGAGGCTCCAGAACACCTGCAGTACATTGATGACATCATTGTGTGGGGGAACACGGCAGCAGAAGTATTTGAGAAAGGACAGAAGATCATCCAGATTCTCCTAAAAGCTAGTTTTGCCATCAAGAAGAGCAAAGTCAAGAGACCTGCCCGGGAGATCCAGTTCCTGAGAGTAAAGTGGCAAGATGGACGGCGTCAAATTCCCACTGAAGTCATCAATAAGATCACTGCGATGTCTCCACCGACCAACAAGAAAGAAACACAAGCTTTCCTAAGTGCCATAAGCTTTTAGAGAATGCACATTCCTGAATATAGCCAGATTGTGAGCCCTCTCTACCTAGTTACCCGCAAGAAAAACAATTTCCATTGAAGCCCTGAACAGCAACAAGCTTTCGCCCAGATCAAGCAGGAAATCGCTCATGCGGTAGCCCTTAGTCCAGTCAGAACGAAGCCAGAAGTGAAAAACGTGCTCTACTCTGCAGCCGGGAACAATGGTCTGTCCTGGAGCCTTTAGCAGAAGGTGCCTGGTGAGACTCGGAGTCGACCACTGGGATTCTGGAGCCGAAGCTACAGAAGATCCGAAGCCAACTACACCCCAACAAAAAAAGAAATTTTGGCCGCCTATAAAAGAGTCCAAGCTGCCTCAGAAGTCATTAGTACTGAAGCGCAGCTGCTTCTGGCACCCCGACTGCCGGTGCTGGGGTGGATGTTCAAGAGAAAGATTCCTTCCACGCATCATGCCACCGATGCTACTTAGAGCAAAT
>NW_015379990.1:0-3837 GCF_001522545.3 Parus major
TGGGGTCACTCGTGGGCAGGGGTCACCTCTGGGTCACTTTGGGGTCACTCATGCTCAGGGGTCATCTGTGGGTCACCGGTGTAGTCATTAGGGGTGGTCACTCATGGTCAAGGGTCACTTTTGGCCACTTCAGGGTCACTTTGGGGTCACTGTGGTCACTTTGGGGTCACTCTGTGATCACTGGGGTCACTCTGGTCACTTTTGGTCACTCTGGTCACTCTGTGGTCACTGGGGTCACTCTGTGGTCACTCTGTGGTCACTCTGTGGTCACTTTGTGGTCACTGTGGTCACTGTGGTCACTCTGGTCACTGTGGTCACTCTGTGGTCACCCTGTGGTCACTGGGGTCACTCTGTGGTCACTCTGTGGTCACTGGGGTCACTCTGTGGTCACTCTGCGGTCACTCTGGTCACTCTGGTCACCCTGTGGTCACTCTGCGGTCACTCTGTGGTCACTTTTGGTCACCCTGTGGTCACTCTGTGATCACTGGGGTCACTCTGTGGTCACTCTGTGGTCACTGTGGTCACTCTGGTCATTCTGGTCACTCTGTGGTCACTCTGCGGTCACTGTGGTCACTCTGGTCACTGTGGTCACTCTGCGGTCACTGTGGTCACTGTGGGCGGTCACTCACGGCCGTGCTGTCCCTCCCAGGTGTGACCACGCTGGGGACGGTGACAGGGACGGTGTCCACCAGCCTGGCGGGAGGGGCCGGTGGCCACAGCGCCACGGCCTCGCTGGCCACGCCCATCACCACCCTGGGGACAATCGCCACCCTCTCGAGCCAGGTCCTGAACCCTGCGGCCATCACGGCCACCGCGGCCGGGGGCGGCCTGGGGACACCGACCATCACCATGCAGGTGAGGGGACACTGGGGACATCGGGGACATCACTGGGGACATCACTGGGGACACTGGGGACACTGGGGACATCACTGGGGACATTGGGGACATCGGAGTCATTGGGGACACCGACCATCACCATGCAGGTGAGGGGACATCGGGGACATCACTGGGGACACTGAGGGGACATTGGGGACACTGGGGACATTGGGGACACTGGGTACAGTGAGGGAACACTGGGGACATTGGGGACATTGGGGACATCGACCATCACCATGCAGGTGAGGGGACACTGGGGACACTGGGGGACATCACTGGGGACACTGAGGGGACATTGGGGACACTGGGTACAGTGAGGGAACACTGGGGACATTGGGGACATTGGGGACATTGGGGACACCGACCATCACCATGCAGGTGAGGGGACACTGGGGACATTGGGGGACATTGGGGACATCACTGGGGACACTGAGGGGACATTGGGGACACTGGGGACATCACTGGGGATATTGGGGACACTGGGGACACTGAGGGGACACTGGGGACACTGGGGACATTGGGGACATCACTGGGGACACTTGGGACACTGGGGGGACACCAGGGACACTGACCATCACCATGCAGGTGAGGGGACATTGGGGTCATTGGGGACACTGAGGGGACACTGGGGACACTGGGGTTGTGGGGGCATTGGGGACAGTGGGGACATTGGGGACACTGAGGGGACACTGGGGACACTGAGGGGACACTGGGGATACTGGAGACATTGGGGACACTGGGGACATTGTGGACACTGGGGGGGACACTGGGGTCATTGGGGACACTGGGGACATTGGGGACACTGGGGATATTGGGGACACTGAGGGGACACTGGGGACATTGGGGACATCACTGGGGACACTGAGGGGACATTGGGGACATCAAGGACATCACTGGGGACACCGACCATCACCATGCAGGTGAGGGGACACTGGGGACACTGGGGACATCGGGGACACTGGTGACACTGGGGACATTGATGACAGGGGGTGACACCGGTGACATCCCTGGTGACACCGGTGACATCACCACACCCGAGGCACCACCGACACCATTTGGGGGTGACCCTCGGGGACACTCATGAATTCAGGGGTGGGGGGAGGTGACACCCCCGAGCCGCCCCCCGGTGTCCCCCGGCTGACGCGGTTTGGGGACACAGCCGGTGTCCCAGCCCACGCAGGTGACACTCATCACCACGCCCAGCGGCGTGGAGGCCCAGCCCGTCCACGACCTCCCCGTGTCCATCCTGGCGTCCCCCACGGCCGAAGCCCCTCCGGCCGCCGCCTCGGGGGGCCCCGCGCTGGCCGAGCCCCCGGCGGCCGAGCCCGGCACGGTGACCCTGGTGTGCTCCAACCCCCCCTGCGAGACCCACGAGACCGGGACCACCAACACGGCCACCACCAGCCTGGTGGCCAACGTGGGGACGGGAGGGGGACAGGTGCAGCTGCTGTGCGAGGACACGGGCGGGGGGACCCGGGCCTGCTCCAACCCCCCCTGCGAGGTGCATGAGACGGGGACAACCAACACGGTGACAACAACGGGGACACGGCTGTGCTCCAACCCCCCCTGCGAGACACACGACACCGGGACAACCAACACGGTGACGGTGACGGCGCCACGGCAACCGCATGGAAACAACACCGGGACAGCGGTGACGGTGACGGGGACCCGGCTGTGCTCCAACCCCCCCTGCGAGACCCACGAGACCGGGACAACCAACACGGTGACAACAACGGCACCACGGCAACCGCACGGCAACAACACCGGGACAGCGGTGACGGGGTCCCAGTTCTGCTCCAACCCCCCCTGCGAGACACACGAGACCGGGACAACCAACACGGTGACAACAACGGGGACACGGGTGTGCTCCAACCCCCCCTGCGAGACACACGAGACCGGGACAACCAACACGGTGACGGTGACAGCGCCATGGCAACTGCACGGCAACAGCACCGGGACGGCGGTGACGGGGTCACAGCTCTGCTCCAACCCCCCCTGTGAGACCCACGAGACGGGGACAACCAACACGGTGACAACAACGGGGACGCGGGTGTGCTCCAACCCCCCCTGTGAGACACACGAGACCGGGACAACCAACACCGTGACAACAACGGCACCACGGCAACCGCACGGCAACAACACCGGGACAGCGGTGACGGGGTCCCAGTTCTGCTCCAACCCCCCCTGCGAGACACACGAGACCGGGACAACCAACACGGTGACGGTGACAGCGCCACGGCAACCGCACGGCAACACCGGGACAACGGTGACGGGGTCACAGCTCTGCTCCAACCCCCCCTGCGAGGTGCACGAGACCGGCACCACCAACACCGTGACAACAACAGCGCCACGGCAACCGCACGGCAACAGCACCGGGACAGCGGTGACAGTGACGGGGTCACAATTCTGCTCCAACCCCCCTTGCGAGACCCACGAGACGGGGACAACCAACACCGTGACAACAACGGGGACACGGGCCTGCTCCAACCCCCCCTGCGAGACCCACGAGACCGGGACAACCAACACCGTGACAACAACGGCACCACGGCCACCCCACGGCAACAACACCGGGACAGCGGTGACGGGGTCCCAGCTCTGCTCCAACCCCCCCTGCGAGACCCACGAGACGGGGACAACCAACACGGCCACCACCACCACGGCCACCTCGCGACCACCGCCGGAGCCGGCGGGGACGTCACCGGGGACGTCACCGGTGCCACCAGCCTGCTCCAGCCGCGAGCCCGGCGCGGTGACGGTGACGGGGTCCCAGCTCTGCTCCAACCCCCCCTGCGAGACCCACGAGACCGGGACCACCAACACGGCCACCACGGCCACCGCCGGCTCCCGGCCGGGTGACGCCACCACCACGGCCACCAGCGCCGCCACCTCCGGCTCAGGGGGGTCCCCCCAGCCTGGTGCCAACCCCCCCTGCGGGACCCCCGAGCCCCCCGCGGGGTCCCC
>NW_015379991.1:0-2109 GCF_001522545.3 Parus major
AAAGTCCTCAAGTAACCCAGTGAGACCTTCTGAGGATTCTGCATGGAATTCTGCTCCTGGCAGAACTTTGCCCTGGGCTTCTCCTGAGGCTCTCAGCAGACACAGACACAGCCAGTCAGGCTCACCAAGTACTCGGAGAACAGACAGAAGGGTCGTGTGGGTTTCACTCGGATACCAATGGTGCCCTCTTCTCCTGCAGGCACAACAGCCCCATGGTCATCTACGATCTGCAGAAAGGACACACACAGCAGGAGTGCTTTGATCAGCTCAGAGGAACATCTGCTCCAGCTCAGTGCAGGGCACAGAAGGGACACAGCCAGCACTGCCTTACTGTTCTACCCACAACTGCCACACATCCACGTACCTGCACATCATAAGGGGGAAGAGCTTTTCCCAAAGAGCCAGGTTTAATTTTCATTCCTTTAGTATTGGCACAGATTGTCACCTGCAGAATAGATTTTTAAAAGACTTTTTAAAATTGTTGCAACATCTTGTAAATTTTATTATTGTTTGTGTTAGACAGGGCTCCTCTTTGTGACTTTGTTGTGACAAGGGCTCAATCAGGACCACAGCTCTGTGGTTCTTGAGACCATCAGAGAGGCATTGAGAGGCATTTCAGGTCAGACCTGTGTGAGCTTGATTTTGTTGAGTCTGAGCCAGTGGGTTGTCCTGCAAACACTTGACTTTGCAGGGCAGCAGATGTGAAATTATTACAGATCTTATTTCAATAATGGGACAATTAATTTGGGACCATTTCAAGGGCAAAATAAGAGAAGGCCTGAGATCTGAATCTTAATAGCTTTGTTAATGTTCACTTACAGAGAAGTCTGGGAAGTGAACTGGTTTAACATTTTCCATTAAAACCCCAGACAGGCAAAATTGATAGATGGAGCACACTATTTTTCAGGTTTTTTTTGAAGTAAAGATGACAAAGGGATCTCCTGAAACTTATTTGATCTGAAGTGTCACTGGCATGTTTATTGCAAGGATCGAAACCATTAAACTATGTAGCTTGCTGATTCTGGAACTATATAATCACAATTATGCAAAGCTGGTTGGTTTTTTTTTTTCAATCATATAAGTGCTTCTTACCTTTTTCATTAATTTATCAAGGACATCATGGCTCTGGTAGTGTTACCTTTGAATGGGTATACTGCAAGAATTAATGCAAACGTACTGTTTCGCTCTGGCCATATCCTTCATGGATATCCAGCCCTGTCTGGATTTTCCACTTTGCATACACTTCAGGATTGAGTGCTTCCCCTCCAGTTACACAGTGTTTCAGACTCGGGAACTTGTACCTTGAGAGGAAGAGCAAATGAAATGATTCTCTTAACTCCTAAGAGCAGTGAGCAACCTTAACTGATAAGACTTCCTTGGCTTTCCAAGTACACCTAAAACTATAGGAAGACAGAGCCTGAGCTCTCTCCCTGGGTTGGCTTTTGTCAGGATGAAAGACCTATGTGACAAGAATAAGTACCTTACCAAAGACGTGAAAACTCCTTAGGAACCCATTCTCACAATCTGGGTATTTCACAGAATAACAAACTGGTGGGAACACCTACCAAATAACTCTCAGCATGTGAAACTCCTCTAACTGCTCCCTTCATTCTCAAGCATGTGAGAACAACTCCACTGTACTCCTGATCCAATGCTGCCTAAAACATTGACTTAAATAGAACTGTGTTTCCTAAGTTCAGAGGAAGTGACAACTTAAAAAACCCCTCCATTGTTTCCTCTGTGCTGCCTTTCCAAAGACCCAGTCCTGACACTCAAGTAGCACACTGAGTGACTAATTATTCTCACATTTCAAAACTGACAGCCTTCTTTACTGAGAGCAAGCTGTGCTAGTTAGGTTTCCTTTAACTGAAAAAGAGAATTCAGGAAGCTAAGGAAGAAAGCATGCAGAGCTGTCCCAGCATTACAGCCCAGCCTCCCTCCCCTCCCTGCTGTACCTGCTCACATCATGTTGGACCAGCATGCGGAAGGCGGTGGGAGCCGTGCAGAAGGCAGTGATGGGGTATCTTGAGAGTGTCTAGAAAAACAGGAAGTTATTTATTTGAAAAGAAAGTGTAATGCTGGGTCTGACCTTGTGAATGTGCAGGTGAT
>NW_015379992.1:0-2022 GCF_001522545.3 Parus major
TTCCCATTCCCATTTTTCCCATTCCCATTTTTTCCCATTCCCATTTTTCCCATTCCCATTTTTCCCATTCCCATTTTTCCCATTCCCATTTTTGCCATCCCCATTCCCATTTTTTCCGTTTTTCCCATTATCCCATTTTTCCTATTCTTCCCAGGTTTTTTCCCTTTTCTTTTCCCCCATTTTTTCCTTTCTCATTTTTCCCATTATTCCCCATTCTTTTCCCCAGTTTTTCCTGGTTTTTTTACCGTTTTTCCCCTTTTTTTCCCCATTTTCTCCCCATTTTTTTCCCTTTTTTCCCATTTTTTCCCCATTTTCCATTCCCATCTCTCCCCCTCTCCCCTCTGGCGGAGCTGGGCAGCTCCGGATCCCTCCGGGATGGCTCCGGGAGCGGCAGCCGCAGCCGGAGGAGGGAAAATCCCTGCACTGGCGGCCGGAGGCGGGAGAGGAACATCTGGAATTGTCATTGCGGGAGGAAACGCCGCAGCCCCCGGCGCTTCCTGCGGCTGCGGCGGCTCCCGGAGCCTCCCGGGGCTCCCGGCTCTGGCTCCCGGCTCTGGCTCCCGGATCCGGCTCGGATCCCAAACGGGGCCCGGAATGGGGGAGTTGGGATTTGGGAATGGGATCGGGATTTGGGATTGGGGATCTGGGATTTGGGAATGGGATTTGGGATTTGGGAATGGGATCGGGATTTGGACCCCAGGTGCTTCCGGAGGCTCCCGGATCTGGCTCCCAGCTCTGGCTCCTGGATCCGGGCTCTGATCCCGATCCCAAATGGGGCTCGGAATGGGGGAGTTGGGATTGGGATTTGGGAATGGGATCGGGATTTGGGTCCCCGGCGCTTCCTGCGGCTCTGGCGGCTCCCAGGGCTCCCGGCTCTGGCTCCCGGATCCGGCTGGGATCCCAAACGGGGCCCGGAATGGGGGAGTTGGGATTGGGATTGGGGAATGGGATCAGGATTTGGGAATGGGGGATTTGGGATTTGGGAATGGGATCGGGATTTGGGTCCCCAGCGCTTCCTGCGGCTCCGGCGGCTCCCGGATCTGGCTCCCGGATCCCAAACGGGGCCCGGAATGGGGGAGTTGGGATTTGGGAATGGGATTTGGGAATGGGGGTTTGGGAATGGGAGTTGGGATTTGGGATTTGGGAATGGGAGTTGGGATTGGGGAATGGGATTTGGGATTAGGATTTGGGAATGGGATTGGGATTGGGGAATGGGATCGGGATTTGGGAATGGGGGATTTGGGAATGGGATCGGGATTTGGGTCCCCGGCGCTTCCTGCGGCTCCGGCGGCTCCCAGGGCTCCCAGATCTGGCTCCCGGATCTGGATGGGATCCCAAACGAGGCCCGGAATGGGGGAGTTGGGATTGGGGAATGGGATTTGGGATTTGGGAATGGGGGATTTGGGATTGGGGAATGGGATCGGGATTTGGACCCCGGGTGCTTCCGGAGGCTCCCAGGGCTCCCGACTCTGGCTCCCGGCTCTGGCTCCTGGATCCGGGCTCGGATCCCAAACGGGGCCCGGAATGGGGGAGTTGGGATTTGGGATCGGGATTTGGGAATGGGAATTGGGATTTGGGAATGGGATCGGGATTTGGGATTGGGATTTGGGATCAGGATTTGGGAATGGGATTTGGGATTTGGGAATGGGGTTCGGGATCAGGATTTGGGCCCCGGGCGCTTCCTGCAGCTCCGGAGGCTCCTGGATCTGGTTCCCGGATCTGGGCTCTGATCCCAATCCCAAACAGGGCCCGGAATGGGGGAGTTGGGATTGGGATTTGGGATTGATATTTGGGATTGGGATTTGGGAATTTGGGAATGGGAGTTGGGAATGGGATCAATATTTGGGATTGGGATTTGCGATTGGGATTTGGGATTGGGATCGGGATTTGGGAATGAGGGAGTTGGGATTTGGGAATGGGATTTGGGATTTGGGATTGGGATCGGGATTTGGGATAGAGCCGGGAAATGGGATTGGGATTTAGGATTGGGATTTGGGATATTCCAGGGAAATGGGATCGGGA
>NW_015379993.1:0-2068 GCF_001522545.3 Parus major
CCCCACTCCCCAATCCCAGTGGGACTTGGGGTCCCCTCACCCCATTCCCCTCTCCCCGGGGATTTTGGGGTCCCCTCACCCCTGGGGATTTTGGGGTGCCCTCACCCGGGGATTTTGGGGTCCCCTCCTGAGGATTTTGGGGTGCCCTCATCCCGGTGATTTTGGGGTCCCCTCACCCCTGGGGATTTTAGGGTGCCCTCCTGGGGATTTTAGGGTGCCCTCCTGGGGATTTTGGGGTGCCCTCTCCTCGGGTGATTTTGGGGTCCCCCTCCCTGGGGATTTGGGGTGCCCTCTCCCCGGATGATTTTGGGGTGCCCTCCTGGGGATTTTAGGGTCCACTCACCCCGGGTGATTTTGGGGTCCCCTCACCCCCAGGATTTGGGGTCCCCTCTCCCCGGTGATTTTGGGGTGCCCTCCCGGGTGA
Source organism: Parus major (assembly GCF_001522545.3). NCBI lineage: Eukaryota > Metazoa > Chordata > Aves > Passeriformes > Paridae > Parus > Parus major. Next base: position 425 of record NW_015379993.1, read on the forward strand.
TTTTGGGGTGCCCTCCCGGGTGATTTTAGGGTCCCCTCACCCCGGGTGATTTTGGGGTCCCCTCTCCCCCAGGATTTGGGGTCCCCACTCCCCGGGTGATTTTGGGGTCCCCTCACCCCTGGGGATTTGGGGTGCCCTCCCGGTGATTTTGGGGTGCCCTCCTGGGTGATTTTGGGGTCCCCTCTCCCCGGTGATTTTGGGGTCCCCTCTCCCCGAGGATTTGGGGTCCCCACTCCTCTCTTCCCCAGGATTTGGGGTCCCCACTCCCCCAGGTGATTTTAGGGTCCCCTCTCCCCTGGGGATTTGGGGTCCCCTCTCCCCCAGGATTTGGGGTGCCCTCACCCCGGGGGATTTTGGGGTGCCCTCACCCCTGGGGATTTTGGAGTCCCCTCCCGGGTGATTTTGGGGTCCCCTCCCCAGTGATTTTGGGGTCCCCTCCCGGGTGATTTTGGGGTGCCCTCCCGGATGATTTTGGGGTCCCCTCCCGGTGATTTTGGGGTCCCCTCCTGGGGATTTTAGGGTCCCCTCACCCTGGGTGATTTTGGGGTGCCCTCCCGGTGATTTTGGGGTCCCCTCTCCTTGAGGGATTTTGGGGTCCCCTCCGGGTGATTTTGGGGTGCCCTCTCCTCGGGTGATTTTGGGGTCCCCCTCCCTGGGGATTTGGGGTGCCCTCCCGGGTGATTTTGGGGTGCCCTCCCTGGGGATTTTAGGGTCCCCTCAGCCCGGGTGATTTTGGGGTCCCCTCCCGGGTGATTTTGGGGTCCCCTCCTGGTGATTTTGGGGTCCCCTCTCCCCGGATGATTTTGGGGTCCCCTCCCGGGTGATTTTAGGGTCCCCTCACCCCGGGTGATTTTGGAGTCCCCTCCCGGGTGATTTTGGGGTCCCCTCACCCCGGGTGATTTTGGGGTGCCCTCCCGGGTGATTTTGGGGTGCCCTCCGGGTGATTTTGGGGTCCCGTCACCCCTGGGGATTTGGGGTGCCCTCCCGGTGATTTTGGGGTGCCCTCCTGGGTGATTTTGGGGTCCCCTCTCCCCGGATGATTTTGGGGTGCCCTCCTGGGTGATTTTGGGGTCCCTCTCCCCCAGGATTTGGGGTCCCCCTCTCCTCGGGTGATTTTGGGGTCCCCTCTCCCCGGGTGATTTTGGGGTCCCCTCCCGGGTGATTTTGGGGTGCCCTCCGGGTGATTTTGGGGTCCCCTCACCCCTGGGGATTTTGGGGTCCCCTCCGGGTGATTTTGGGGTCCCCTCACCCCGGGTGATTTTGGGGTGCCCTCCGGGTGATTTTGGGGTGCCCTCACCCCTCCATGGTCCCGAAGAGCCACTTGGGTTCCTTGTTGAAGGGCATCACCATCCCGTGGAACCGCGACATCTTGGCCGCGATCTCCCCGGACACGGCGGGGTCCCGCAGCTCCTCCGTGCGCAGCCGCCGGCTCTGGGGGGGCAGCGCGGTTTGGGGGTGCCCCGGGGGGTCTGGGGGACCGGGGGGGACACCCCAAAAATCCTACCGGGATGTACTGCTCCAGGCGGCCCTGAGGGAACACCCCGAAAAGCCGCGGCCCCAAGGAGCGCTCGGCCAGGATGGCGAACATGACGCTCTCCAGGACCAGAGAGTCCACGCCCTGTGGGGTCAGAGATGAGCTGGGGG
>NW_015379994.1:0-1981 GCF_001522545.3 Parus major
ACGGGGGACAGCCGCTCTTCTCCGAGAGGTTCCCGGGACTCTGGGCCGGAGCCCGCAGCACCCACGGAGTCACCCGGGGCAGGGTGTGCTTCCAGGCCAGGGTGAGACAACAGCCGGAACGGGTGACGGGAATGACAGCCGGGATAACGGGAACAGCCGGAACGGGTGACGGGAATGATGGGGACAGCCGGAACGGGTGACGGGAATGACAGCCGGGATAACAGGAACAGCCGGAACGGGTGATGGGAATGACAGCCGGGATAACGGGAATGATGGGGACAGCCGGAACGGGTGACGGGAATGACAGCCGGGATAACGGGAACAGCCGGAACGGGTGACGGGAGTGATGGGGACAGCCGGAATAACGGGTGACAGGAGGGACAGCCAGGATAACGGGTGACAGGAATGACAGCCGGAACGGGTGATGGGAATGATGGGGACAGCCGGGATAATGGGAATGACAGCCGGAACAGGTGACGGGAGTGACAGCCGGGATAATGGGAACGACAGCCGGGATAATGGGAATGACAGCCGGAATGGGTGACGGGAATAACAGCTGGACTGACGGGAATAACAGCCGGGATAACGGGAACAGCCGGGATAATGGAAATGACAGCCGGAACGGGTGATGGGAATAACAGCCAGAGTGACAGGAATGATGGGAACAGCCGGAGTGACGGGAATGACAGCCGGGATAATGGGAACAGCCAGAACGGGTGACGGGAGTGACAGCCGGAATAACGGGTGACGGGAATGACAGCTGGACTGACGGGAATGACAGCTGGGATAACGGGAATGACAGCCGGAACGGGTGACGGGAGTGACAGCCAGAACAGGTGACGGGAGTGACAGCCGGGATAATGGGAATGACAGCCGGAGTGACGGGAATGATGGGAACAGCCGGAATGAGTGACGGCAACAGCCGGGATAATGGGAATGACAGCAGGAACGGGTGACAGGAATGATGGGGACAGCCGGACTGACGGGAGTAACAGCCGGGATAATGGGAACAGCCGGAACGGGTGACAGGAATGACAGCCAGAGTGATGGGAATGATGGGAACAGCCGGAGTGATGGGAATGACAGCCGGGATAACGGGAATGACAGCCGGGATAACGGGAACAGTGGGAATGGGAACAGCCGGAATGAGTGACGGGAATGACAGCCGGGATAATGGGAGCAGCCGGAATGGGAACAGAGGGAATGGGAACAGCCAGAATGAGTGACAGGAACAGCCGGAATAAAGGGAATGACAGCTGGGATAATGGGAACAGCCAGAACGGGAACAGTGGGAATGGGAACAGAGAGAACGGGAACAGCCGGAATGGGAACAGCCGGAATGGGAACAGAGAGAACGGGAACAGCCGGGATGACAGGAACAGCCAGAATGATGGGAACAGCCAGAATGGGAACAGAGAGAACGGGAACAGCCGGAATGAGTGACGGGAATGACAGCCGGGATAATGGGAACAGCCGGAATAACGGGAACAGCCGGAATGACAGCAACAGGCGGAATGACAGGAACAGTGGGAATGATGGGAATGGCGGGAATGGGAACAGCCGGGAACAACGGGAATGACAGGAATGGCAACAATGGGAATGACAACAGCCGGAATAACGGGAACAGTGGGAGTGACAACAGCGGGAATAACAACGGGAACGAGAACAGGCGGAATGACAACAGCGGGGGGGGAATGAGAGCAGGGAAAACGGGGAAAAACAGCGGGAACAACGGGAAAAACAACGGGAAAAACGGGAAAAACAGCAGGACAAACGGGCAAGGGGAACAACAGGAACAAAGGGGGGAACAGCCGGAAAAACAACCGGAAACAACAGCGAGAACAACGGGAAAAAACGGGAAATGGGAACTGGGGTGGGAAAAGGGGAAGCAGGAAAGGGGAAATGGGGTGGGAAAGGAGAATTTTTGGGGTGTTTTGGGGGAGATTTGGGAATTTTGGGGATTTTTGGGGTGTTTTGAGGG
>NW_015379995.1:0-2036 GCF_001522545.3 Parus major
ATTTCGGGTTAAAACCCCTTTTTTCTCCCTATTTTTTTGGTTCAAACCCCTCTTTTCTCCCTCTTCCCCTCCCCACTCTCCCATTCCCTCCCGAGCCGGGATCCGGGGGTGCCCCCGCCTCGCTGCACCCCGAGCTGACTCAATCCGCTCTGGGCAACCCAGGCCAAGCCTCCAGTGGCCCCATTTCCCCATCCATAAAAAAACCCGGGATAATAACACCCGGCTCCTGTCCCGGGGGCTCGGTGACAACCGGCGGGGGTGACTCAGTGGCCACGGTGACGCTGCCGGGGCTGGCAGAGGGACATTAACCCCACGCCGCCGCACTTTGAAGGCGTTCGGGACAGCGAGAATTCTCTCATTAGAGCCCGTGTGTCACCTTTCATCCTCCCCTGGTGAATGGGAGCAGAATTCCTGCCCGGACAGCCCCGGGCAGCCGAATCACGGCAAAGGATTCCAGGACGCCGGCAAAAGCGGCCGCAGAGGGTTCTAATAAAGGTAATAACAGTGGCCAGGCTTTGGTTGAGCTCTCCGGGGTGTCCAGGGCTGGATTTTCAGGAATTGAGGCGGCACAAACAGTTTGAGGCGGTTGAGAGGGTAAATGAGAAAGGAAAAAATGATGGTGATAAATGGGGAGTGAAGGGAAGGGTTGGAGGGGGATGGAGGGGTGAGGTGGTGTTAAGAATGTGGGGTGGTTGTAAAGGGTTGGGAGAGGTCTTGGGGGTGGGAGAAGGCTGGAAAAGTGAATTAGTCCTAAAAAGTGAACCAGTCCTAAAAATTGAACCAGTCCCAAAAATTGAACCAGTCCTAAAAATTGAACCAGTCCCAAAAACAGAACTGGCCCCAAAACCTGAACCAGTCCTAAAAACTGAACCAACCTCAAAAACCTGAACCAGTTCCAAAAACTGAACCAGTCCTAAAAATTGAACCGGCCCCAAAACCTGAACCAGTCCCAAAAATTGAACCAGTCCTAAAAACTGAACCAACCTCAAAAACCTGAACCAGTTCCAAAAACTGAACCAGTCCTAAAAACTGAACCAGTCCCAAAAACAGAACAGGCCCCAAAAACTGAACCAGTCTTAAAAATTGAAGCAGTCCTAAAAACTGAACTGGCCTCAAAACCTGAACCTGTCCCTAAAACTGAACCAGTCCCAGAAACTGAACCAGTCCCAAAAATTGAACTGGTCCCAAAAAGCTGAACCAGTCCCAAAAACTAGACCAGCCCCAAAAAATCTGAACTGGCCTCAAAAACTGAACCGGCCCCAAAAATCTGAACCCGTCCCAAAACCTGAACCAGCCAGAAACCCCAAATCAGCCCCAAAACCTGAACCGGCCCTGAAACTGAACCAGTCCCAGAAACTGAACCGGCCCCCAAAACTGGACCAGCCCCAAAAACAGAACAGGTCCCAAAAAGTGAACTGGCCTCAAAACCTGAACCAGCCCCAAAATCTGAACCAGTCCCTAAAACTGAACAGGCCCCAGAATCTGAACTGGCCTCAAAATCTGAACCAGTCCCAAAATCTGAATCAACCTCAAAAACCCTGAGCCAGCCCCAAAAATTGGAACGAGCCCCAAAACCTTGAATCACTCCTAAAACCAACCCCAAAACCAGAACCAACCCCGAAGTCTGAACCAACCCCAAAATCTGAACCAACCCCAAAATCTGAACCAGTCCCAAAAACTGAACTGACCTAAAAAACCTGAAGTGGCCCCAAAATCTGAACCAACCTCAAAAACCTGAACCCGTCCCAAAACCTGAACCAGCCCCAAAACTCGAACCAACCCCAAAATCTGAACCAACCCCAAAATCTGAACCAACCTCAAAACCTGAACCAACCCCAAAATCTGAGCTGGCCTCAAAATCTGAACTGGTCCCAAAATCTGAACCAGTCCCAAAACCTGAACTGGCCTCAAAACCCTGAGCCAGCCCCAAAAATTGGAACGAGCCCCAAAACCTTGAATCACTCCTAAAACCAACCCCAAAACCAGAACCAACCCTAAAAACCTGCACCAGTGACAAACCCTGAATCAGCCCCAAA
>NW_015379996.1:0-2076 GCF_001522545.3 Parus major
TCACTGTAACAATGGTACTATTAAATAGGATCAGTTTTCCCATAGAACAGAGGAATTTCTGTTTCTGAAGACTATTTTTGTTCACCAAGTAACAGTTTAGTACTATGCCTCCTGTTTTTCAATCTGTAAGCAATATCCTCTCCCCATTAAAAAAAGGAAAGAAGTACTTTTGAAATTGTATTGAAAAAAGTTTTATTTAACTTCTTAAATTTTAATTTCTGTACAGATAATCTTAAAGCCACATAGTTCAGAGCATTGTGTAAACAGGATCAAATTTTCCCTGTTTTCAGCCAATTTCCTCAGTCAGTAGGAGAGATGATGTGAGTTTTGGACCATGAATATTGTACATGTCTGATGATACTTTGTCTCCTCAATACATACATTCCATGTGCTTCTGACTTGGACAGAGTCTTTCCAGAATTGAATCAAATACCACAAAAACTATTTTGCTCTTCCTCCTTTCTACAGAACAGTTGGTATTTGTGTGAATAAATAGAACTAGCAATGTATCCTCAACAATTTTGGTGTTCCATTGATGCAAACTATGATTTCAGTAGATTTTGCCTCCCTATGGAAAAAGGGATTACATTTAGAATTTAAATGCCCATAAATCAGGTGTTTCAAAAAGTGTTCTATTTTATGGCTAAATATATTGCAATAGTATTTCTGTACCTTTAGATAAACATTTTCATATTCTGGAAAATTCCTCTATCCTGGGAAAACAATACAGAAGTATGATGAAGGATATGGAAAATCTGGATTAAAAGCAGAATAAAAAAAAAGTAAACGAGGAGGACCCATAAGAAAGCATGCATGCCCTTTTACTTCTGTAGCAAACTGGCAAGCCTTTTTAACTGCTCTGTGATTATACAGGATGAGCAGAGTATTTGTAAAATCATTTCTGACAAATACAAAAATATTATTTCAAATTCAAGTCAAATTAAATAGCTTGCCATTAGGGGGACTGAATTGCATTGCAGTTAAAAATAGCTCATAGGCTTCTTGTACTCATTTTGTAACAATGAAATATTTTTTTTTTAAGAAGGAACATTTTTACTTGGTGCAAACATAAGTGTTTGAGGGGTTTGTTGATTTTTAAAAATTTACTTATTCATTGATGTTTTTTTCTCTTTTTAGATGAATAACTTGGTGACACCAGTTGTAGGATTTATAGAGGATACATTCCAGGTCACTCCTAATCCAGATGAAGTGAGTGAGGTTTTTCTTATGCCTTTGGAGTACTTTATCAAGCCCTTGAATTACAAGACCTTCCCTTATAGAACCTCCTCAGGCTACTCAACTCAGGTACACTGCTTTACATACGATGACCAGGAACATAAAAGGTCGTTCAAGATATGGGGACTGACTGCACACTTTGCTGTATTTCTTGCTCTTGTAATTTTTGGAGAGAGACCTACCTTTGAAGTGGATTATGATCTTGACAACTTAATCTCATCCTCTGAGAATAATTTCATTAATTTGTATGCATCTATACATGAAAAAAAGAAAAGTAAGCTGTGACAGCTTGATCTGGCAATTAATTTATTTTGAAAGAGGAAAAAGAAGGTTTGCTTATTTCCTTTGTGCCTGTTTTTTGAAAGCTACACTTGAATTGCTTTCTAATTGGAAATTTTCAAGTTGGTAATCCCTAATTAGATTAATACAATTTTTAATCTCTTTTAAGAGTTGTGAGAAGCACACAATATTTTTTATGAATCAGACTTTTAAAAGGTCTGTTTCAGCCCTTTCTCAGTTTCAGTGCCTTTGTTCTGTGTGATGGGAGACACTTTCTGTGTTTTGCCTTGCCTATGATGAGATAATACTGTTTAATGTAATTTGGGTCTATTTGAGGTAACCTATGAAAACTTTTGGAGATCTGTCTGTCTCTTACACGTGCCATACATGGACAACGTGATCCATACAGTCTTGTGTGGTATCTTTAAGCACTTACAGAATACACAATAAAAATACAAAAGCTTTCATGTGCTTTCACAGTCTTGTTTTGCTTGGGCTTGTGGAGGGAAGAGCATGGGTTAATATGTGCAATGAATCTCGGTCAATTTAACATTTCTCACA
>NW_015379997.1:0-2076 GCF_001522545.3 Parus major
GAGGAAAATCTTCTTCCATAATCACTTATCCGTGACTATGCACTGCATTAAAGTAAACTGGAATGTCTCCTGGCAGCAAGAAATTCTCTCTGCTGTGAATTGTCTTTGGAAACACTTCTCACTGCCTGCAGAAAAGGACCTCAGACTTGGAGGTGGGAGCCCTTGGAACCTGGGCAAGACTCATCTGACTTCTGAGGCTTTTCCCTCTCTCTCTGATTTATGTGCTGCTCTCTCAAGCTGCTACAGCCAAAGTTCCTACAAAAATTTACTGTCAGCCACCTGATGAGGTAAATGGGAGCAATGCCCCACAGGTGCTGCACAGGGAGCATCTTGGGGCAGCCCTACAAAACATCCCACACGGCCTCTCCAGTGACCAGTTGCTTCAGCAGAGCTTTGGGATGGGTGTGGATGGATGTGAGGCTCCTCTGTGGGCAATGCTGAGGGCCACCAGTGGGACTGGGGGGCTACAGAACAGCTTTCCATATTGGAAACATGGAAGTGAGACAAATTCCCACGTACCTCCTGCATTCCCAAGTTGAGGCGCTTCATCCCTGAGAACTGGCTCAACCCTCTCCTCCTCCTCCTCACTTGCCTCTGAGGCTCCACAGCAGCGGATGACAGCTCCTGGAAAACAAGCACCATGGGCTGCAGTGAGCAGCGGGCTGCTCTGAGCAACATCACTCTGCTGCAGGCTCCACCACCTCATCACAGCAGGAGCAGCTGAGAAGGGACCTGGGCACAGCTCAGGTGTGAAAATGTCCAGGCCATCGGTCGAGTGTGGGACCAAGCCCACCCACAGATGAGAGCTGGGCTTCCTCTGCACTTCTTACATCAGACTTGCACAAGGGAACTGGGTGCCCCCAGCAGTCGGGCAGGGAGGGTTAGAACTACATCATCTCTGAAGGTCCCTTCCAAGCCAAACCATTCCAGGATTCTTGGACAGCCACTTGAATTTCCCTGGTTTATTTGTGCATGCATGGCAACAGCCAGGAAAGAAAGATGATTTTATGCTTCTGTCTGAAAACATTCCACCACACTATTCATTGCATCTATAGGGCTTTGTTTCTCCTGATTCAGAAAAACTGCAGAGTTAGAACAACTGGTATTTGTGTGTGAGCAGGAACAACCCCTCTCCTTAATGCCAACACTGGGGCTTTGAGAAACTCTTCTGCTTCCTTACATCTGTTTTTTTTTAATTACCCCATGAGCAGTCTCTCTTCCCCATGAGGCAGAACAAGGGGCCGCTTCCCGCTCCAAAGTAGTAATGTTCACCAGGCAAGTTGGCAGATCAAAGGCCTTTCCCCTTGTTTGGAGGAAGAGACAGTGACTTTGCAAAATCTTGCTTTATAAAAGACAGCTCTGAGCTGTCACTGCAACACCAGCTTTTGGGTGAAGGCAGAGATGGGAGTGCTCTGGCTGGGTTGGGAAAGCGGTACATGGAGATCAGGACTCTTCATGGCTTGACACACAAAAGAAGCTGGAAGCCTTCTCATCATCGCGCAGATTAAGACCACATTTTACATTGTAAAGAAAATGTTAAAAAATCCCAAACTCAGCATAGGAGTGGTGTAATATATAATAGTAGCATAATAATAGTAGAATAATGAACCTAATATATAATTATGCTATAATAATAGTAGTATAAGTAGTATAACATATATATAGCAGGATCTGAGTGGGATTCTCCAAGCAAAACTTCCCTGTATCTCCCTCCATAAACACCCCATGTCCAACTGCCACTCTCAGGGCACTGAGCAGAAGGGCAGCAAAAAGGGAGGCTCCATGAGCATGACTTTTTGGTGGCAAGCTGAGGTGGCAATGCAAGTTACAGGTGCACAAGAAAATCTACCTCTGCTTTCAGAGGGACCTCTGCATCTGCTGGCTCCTGTGCAGGATCCTCCTGGGCAGGATCCTCCTGGGCAGGATCCTTCTGGGCAGGATCCTCCTGGGCTGGATCCTCGGGGGCAGGAGCCTCCTGATCAGAATTCTCATGAGCAGAATCCTCCTGGTCAGAATTCTCATGAGCAGAATCCACCTCAGAAGAATCCTCCTGGGCAGAATCCTCCTGGGCAGAAT
>NW_015379998.1:0-2021 GCF_001522545.3 Parus major
TTCCGGAGTACGGAATGGAGTCGGTAATTTGGAAAACCCGGACTGGATTTTTCCGGAGTACGGAATGGAGTCGGTAATTTGGAAAACTCGGACTGGATTTTCCCAGAGTATGGAATGGAGTCGGTAATTTGGAAAGCCCGGGCTGGATTTTCCTGGAGTACGGAATGGAGTTGGTCGGCAATTTGGAACCATTAAAGTTTTGGAGCCTTCCCAACCTCAGCCAGACTGGCAGGAGCTTTCCTGTAACCCAGGGCATTTACTGCTGAGGAAAGTCAGATTAATTTCATAGTGGGGCTTTAAAAGGAAGAACGAGCTGCTTTCCTGGGACTCCAAATCGCCTGTTAGGGGCTGTTACTTCCACTCTGTCCCTGGCTGGAGGGATGAGGATATTTTGTATCTTTTGAGCAATTTCATTAAGTAAAGAGCCCACTCTCCAGACAGAAAACCTCTGACAAGCAAGCCTGTGCCATGCCGTGCCGGTGGGAGGGAAGAGAGCTCTCACCTGCTGCTCCGGGGCTGGCAGGATGAGGAGGGTGCTGTCCCTTTCTCCCCTCGCTGTGCCTGGCAGCCTCCACACAGGAGGAGAGACCTGCACCTTCTCCTTTGCTCTGAAGAGCTGCCAGAGCTCAGCCCCGGCAGTCTCCAGCCCCGGGTGCTGCAAGTGCCACTCACCCATCCTCACACGCAGGAGTTAAAGCAGGCAGGCACTCCGAGAGCAGCCCCGTCCCCTGCTCTGAGTGCTGTTTGCCCTGCACATCTCCCTCCCCTCCTTCTCACACCACACCAGCCCAGTTTCCTGCTCAGGGGCTCAGCACAGGGCACTTGGTGCCCTCCCAGCAGCTGAGAGCAAGGCAAGCCCTCATTAAACCACAGCTGGTGCCTGGGCTCCCTGCCCTGCCCTGCCCTGCCCTGCCCTGCCCTTCCCATCCCATCCCATCCCATCCCATCCCCTCCCATCCCATCCCCTCCCCTCCCCTCCCAGCTGTGGGGATCCAGCTGTGCTTCCCTGCCAGGGCTGCCATCACCATCCTCCTCTCCTGGCCCTGCCTGCACAAATTTCTGTGTTTGGGGAACATGGAACACACTTTGCAAGGCAGAACAAATCCCTTTAGCATCCTTTCCTTCAGCAGGATTTCTAGGAATGGCACAGAGAGGTGTTGGAGAGTTTTCTCTGCTGCTGTTTCCATCACAAACCCACCCAGGGCCCTTGGCTGTGCCTTTCCCCAGCTGGGCACTGGGTCGGTGTCTCCCTGGCACTGGGGGTAAAACCTGGAGAGAGCTGAACTGGAAACAGCTCTGGAAGTTCCCAGCACGTTTTCAGAGCCTCAGCTGCTGTGCCTCGGCAGAGATATCTCCCAGACTGCAGGTGTTGCTTCAGAACATCCATGGAAATGTAGACAAGCTTTAAGCATTACGTTTAAAGGAAATATTCAGCTGTTAAATGCCTCAGCTGTCTACCTCTCTGCAGAGAAGGATGCAAATTCCTGAGTCTAGGCAGTTTCCAAAAAAAGGCAAATTTCTGTCTGCCACTGTTACTGTTGAGTTCTCAGAAATATTTCTTTCTCTGAGATCTGGTAAACTCAATCCAGGGGAGAATTTAACCTTAAACTAATTTTTCATTTGTCTCATCTTGACAGACCCTGCATCTCTACCTTCCAGCTACCTAGAAGCTCATCCCAGAAATGTGGGAACAAGATGTAATACATGTTTTAGGACCAAAGTCATGAGGCTGCACAGACCACACATGGCACGTTATCAAGGTAAGGTCTTACAGGAAAAAATCCTCCAAACTGTGTGAAAACAAACTTCTTAATTGGTGAAAACCACAGTTGGGAAACATCCCAGGCAGCTGTTCTTCAGCTATCTGGAGCCCTGCCAAGTGCTATGTACAGATCAGCTTTGAGCTGAGAACAAGTGTGATGAGTTCCTGCCAAGAAGGTAATGGGTTTGAGTTATAAACCCCTAAAAATAGCCCTAGGTAATGAAATTGCCTCCTCAGCCATAGCTGCTGGTTATGCAAT
>NW_015379999.1:0-1959 GCF_001522545.3 Parus major
TCCCTGCTCAGACCTTCTCTGTCCCCTCTGACCCCACCTGCTCCCTGCCCCACCCCAGTGAGGGATGCAATCACACAGGTCCTTCCCTCTGCCCATTCCTGGCTGGGATCCGTGCCCAAAGCCCTCCACCAGACCTTGGGGTGTCCCCAAGGGACCCTGGCCCCAGAAGCTCCTTCCCCAGACATACAGAAGGTGAAATATGAGTTTCATCCCTCCAGATATTTTAATGACTTCACTTGGGAACCAAAGAAAAGAAGAGAGACAGAAAGATCAAGGACCAGTTGCTAAGTAACGAAAGGAGAGAGGCGCAGGGGATGGGAGAAAGGAATTTTTATCTTTTTATCTGTTTTTTTTTTTTTTATGAGACTGTTTCACCACTTTCAGGAGACATGAATCCCCCACCTCTGGTGCCACATCCCACACAGATGCTCCCCTCTGCAAGGTCTGGGTTTCATCCCTGTCCCCAGGGCTATGGGAAGATCCGTGTAAAACAAACTCTGAATTCCTAGGACATCACCAGCAAAGAACAAAGTGTTGCATAGAAGGATACTTTCTCAGAATGACAGATAAGAATACAACCTCCACCACCACCACCACCTGAATTTTGTTGTTCTATAACACCACCAGCAAAACTGGGAGCCAGGCAGCTCCAGGCACGATTTACTGAGCTAATATTGACACATCCTGCCAGACCCTTCCCAAACCTGTTCCTTCTCCTGCCCAAGCTCTCCTCCCAGCCACAGGAAGCCAGCTGGGAATGGAGCTGGGGGTTTAAGCTGCCCGTGGCTGGCACTGACCTTTCCCTCCCAGCATGGCAAGCGTGGAGATGAGCTGAGGGCTCGGCTTCACACCCCTGAAAATGTCAAGCCCTGGCAGCAGGACTGGGAGAGCTGCTGGGAGCCCTGGCAGCAGGAGGGAAAGCAAAACCAGGCTGCATTTAATTAAGAGCAGGCTGCATGCTGTTAACCATTTAGTGCCCTCCAGAAGGGAGCCAGTTCTGCCCCTGCCCACATGCTGAGGATGCTCTGGGGACCTTCCCAGTGCAGGGAATGTTGCCAGTACCCCTAAAACCTGCTTGTTCTTGGTCACTCACGCTGTTCACCACCCTCACTGCTGTAGCCTGAGAGCAGAGGTCTCATCCCTCCCTGTGGAGCCCTTTGCCCCCCTCCCACCCCTCACCCAGTGATCTCTAACCCACAGCAGAGGGGAAACGAAAGTCCCTGACATCCCTGCTCCGAGTTTCCATGGGAACACAAGTGCTGCTGGTCCTCCCAGCCCTGCAGATGCTGACTGCAGAGCAGAGCATCCCAGCAATGCCAAGGATGAGAGAGAAAACCACCCCTATCCTTCCCACAGATCACTTGGAAAACCTGCCCAAAATTCCACCTGCTGCAGGCAGGGGACAAACCCCTGTTCAGCAGCTGTATCATCACACAGGTTCACATCTCATCCCAGTGCTGAGTAAGGCTGCAGATCCAGCTGGGACTCTGCTTTGGCACCAAATTCCTTTTCCCTGCCGGGCACAGAAGTGCCACAGCCATGAGAAGAGTTTGAATCCTAAATTGCAGGGGATAGGAAGGACCAGAGGAGCAGGGAGGTGAAGCACAGGCCACTCAGAGGAAGGGGAACAGGGAAAAAGCAGGCTCCCATGAGGAGGAACTGCTATGGGATATCAGGATGGCATATCCTGATATCCCATATAATAATCTCTATTATCTATATCTATTATCTATATCTATTATCTGTATCTATTATCTATATCTATTATCTGTATCTCTATTATCTATATCTATTATCTGTATCTATTGTATATATCCATTATCTGTATCTCTATTATCTATTCCTATTATTTATATATATTGTATATATCTCTATTTTGTATTATCTATATCTATTATCTATTATGTATTATCTATATCTATGGTATATCAATTGTCTATATCTCTATTATATATCTCT
>NW_015380000.1:0-1957 GCF_001522545.3 Parus major
TGGGAGTGATCCGGGAGTGATCCCGGGAGTGATCCCAGATCCTGGGAGTGATTCCTGATCCTGGGAGTGGTCCCAGATCTTGGGGGTGATTCCAGATCCTGGGAGTGATCCCGGAGTGATCCCAGATCCTGGGAATGATTCCTGATCCTTGGGAGTGATCCCGGGAGTGATTCTGGGAGTGATTCCTGATACTGGGAGTGATCCCAGATCCTTGGGAGTGATCCCAGGAGTGATCCCAGATCTTGGGGGTGATTCCAGATCCTGGGAGTGATCCCGGAGTGATCCCAGATCTTGGGAGTGATTCCTGATCCTTGGGAGTGATCCCAGATCCTTGGGAGTGATCCCAGGAGTGATCCCAGATCTTGGGGGTGATTCCTGATCCTGGGAGTGATCCCGGGAGTGATCCCAGATCTTGGGGGTGATTCCTGATCCTGGGAGTGATCCCGGGAGTGATCCCAGATCCTTGGGAGTGATCCCAGATCCCAGGAGTGATCCTGGGAGTGATCCCTGATCCCAGGAATGATCCTGGAGTGATCCTGGGAGTGATCCCGGGGGTGATTCCTAGTCCTGGGAGTGATTCCTGATCCTTGGGAATGATTCCTGATCCCAGGAATGATCCTGGAGTGATCCTGGGAGTGATCCCAGATCCTTGGGAGTGATTCCCGGGAGTGATTCCTGATCCCAGGAGTGATCCCGGGAGTGATTCCTGTTCCCTGGGAATTCCCAATATTCCCAGGTACCTGTGCCGTGTGGAGGAGACGCGTCAGTCGCTCAGGATCCCCTCAATTCCCGGTGTTTTTCCCATTGTTATTCCCAGTTTTTCCCGGTTTTATTCCCGGTTTTTGCCATTATTCCGGTTGTCATTCCGGTTGTTGTTCTGGTTGTTATTCCCGTTATTCCAGTTGTTGTTCCGGTTGTTGTCCCAGGTACCTGTGCCGGGTGGAGGAGATGCGTCAGTCACTCAGGATCCCGGGAATTCCCGGTGTTACTCCCGTTGTTATTCCCATTGTCATTCCTGGTTTTTCCCGGTTTTTCCCATTATTCCGGTTGTCATTCCGATTGTTGTTCCGGTTGTTCCGGTTGTTGTCCCAGGTACCTGTGCTGGGTGGAGGAGATGCATCAGTCGCTCAGGATCCCCTGAATTCCCGGTGTTTTTCCGGTTGTTATTCCTGGTTTTTCCCGGTTTTTGCCATTATTCCGGTTGTCATTCCGGTTGTTGTTCCGGTTGTTGTCGCAGGTACCTGTGCCGTGTGGAGGAGACGCGTCAGTCACTCAGGATCCCCTGAATTCCCGTGGTTATTCCCGTTGTTATTCCCATTGTTATTCCCAGAATTCCCGGTTGTCATTCCGGTTGTCATTCCGGTTGTTGTTCCGGTTGTTGTCCCAGGTACCTGTGCCGGGTGGAGGAGATGCGTCAGTCGCTCAGGATCCCCTGAATTCCCGGTGTTATTCCCAGAATTTCCAGTTTTATTCCCAGAATTCCCGGTGTTATTCCCGTTATTCCGGTTGTCATTCCGGTTGTCATTCCGGTTGTTGTCCCAGGTACCTGTGCCGTGTGGAGGAGATGCGTCAGTCGCTCAGGATCCCCGGAATTCCCGGTGTTTTTCCCGTTGTTATTCCCATTGTTTTTCCCAGAATTCCCAGTGTCATTCCGGTTGTTATTCCGGTTGTCATTCCGGTTGTTCCGGTTGTTATTCCAGTTGTTCCGGTTGTTGTCGCAGGTACCTGTGCCGGGTGGAGGAGATGCGTCAGTTGCTCAGGATCCCCTGAATTCCTGGTGTTATTCCTGTTATTCCTGTTGTTATTCCGGTTGTTATTCCCAGAATTCCCGTTGTCATTCCGGTTGTCATTCCGGTTGTTGTTCCGGTTGTTGTCGCAGGTACCTGTGCCGTGTGGAGGAGATGCGTCAGTCGCTCAGGATCCCCTGAATTCCCGGTGTTATTCCCGTTGTTATTCC
>NW_015380001.1:0-1952 GCF_001522545.3 Parus major
TTCCTCATACAGGCTAAACCATCAGCCTCATTCTTCTGCCCTAACAGTTACTCCCTCCCAGATCCTCTCATGCCAAGTACTCTGCCTAAGGCTACTGAAAGTATTAGTGCTGACAAGAGCTCTGTGCCTTCCCAGTGGAGAGGCAGCTGTCAGTGAGGCCTCCCCCAATATTTCACAGGCTCAGTTACCTTTTTGGGATGACAAGGCAAGCTCTGAAAGTGCAGTTGTAGGTCTGCTCATCTGGTGGGGTGAAGGTCACCGTAGCAACGGCATAGGATGAACCAGGAACAGTCATCTTGACTGGATCCAACTTGAAAACATCAATAGGACTTTTTTCCTTGGGGGAAGCCAGAGAGCAGTGTCAGGAGAAAACACCTTTCAACATGACACAGTTTTATTCATAAATGCCTTACTGAGAACAGCCCCAGACAATGTGTCTTCCTTCCTGCTTCCCTGGGCAGACTCTCTCTAGCTCCCAGGGAATGCTGACCTTGTGCTAAAGCATTGTGTGTTTTGAGCGCTGGCAGCTGCCCCAGCAAATAAGGGAGGTGGGCACTGCATGGAAATCCCTGCAAATAACCTAGAACTGGCCTTCAAAGAGAAGGAAAAGCCAGGGAGCCTGAGGAAATGCTCTGCTTTGAGCCTTGGCATGTCAGTTCACAACAGCCCCTCTCTGAGTGTGCTTCCAAGAGAGGTTCAGAAGGATTCACTTCTCCCACCAAAGACCCAGAGGTGTGAGCCAAAACCTTGCCCAAGACATGAGAATTGAACACAAATGTTCCCTGGCTCTGCTGCTCTGCCCTGAAGTTTGACCTACACTGAGCTAGTGTGGGCCACAGGAAGCAATGCATCTGGAGAACAAAACAGGCTCTCCCACAGCCCTTAGAGGACAACCATCACCTTGGCCTCCTGTTCTTACCTGTCCAGGCAGGGGTTTGATGGAGAGGACCACGTCACATGGCAGACCAGTTGCATTGTAGATATTGAAATGAGCTTCACCCTCTTGCCCAACCAGAACCTTGCTGAAGATGAATTTGTTATCATCTCTGACAAACAGGCCCAAACCATTCACTGAGAGCAGCTTGCGGCTGAGGTTGATGCTGCTGCAGATTGGGTATTCCTCAAAGATCAACAAGACATCCTCAACAAATGCTGTGGACAGACCAGAGGGATGAGCATGGAGAAGCCTCCCTGATGAATTCATCTGGGCCTTGCTGGCCTCTGAGAAGGCTTGGTAAGCTCTTTCTGCCCAGGTAACTGCTAAAGCCAGCTTTGGGTGGGGGAGCTGGCTATGAGGATGGAGCTCAGTCAGCCTCAGTCCCTCACAGCCTGGGAGAGATGAGTCCACTGACTTGAAGAGGGCTGGAACCTCAGAGGGTTTCAAGGTGGGACACCAGGGCTAACATGCCTCCCTATCCAAGCAGCAAGTTGAGGTGCTGATCAGCAGCAGGTCTGGCCAGGGGAACCTGTGGACAGTACGTACCTGGCAGGCAGGACTCAGCAGTCAGAGTAAAGGGAATGCCCAGGGGATTCTCCTTGGGGTCTCTGCCCACGATGTCTATGTAGAGCTGCTCCTCACAAGTCCCCTCCTGCCCTGCGAGGCACTCTACTGTGATCTTCTGCTGGCCCCATGGAGCGATGGAGCCGGAGCAAGGGGACACCGTGAACATGCCAAGATTGAGGTGACCCTGCAGAAAAAGTTCCAGGAGAGGCTGATGGCTAACAGCTCTGCCTTGAGCACCCCAGAAAAGAGATATGTCCTGCCTTGGCCTCCAGCTGGGCCCAAGCAGCCAGTCCCAGGGCAGGGAAAGATGACTGCATGGTCCAAAGGCAGCCCCAGGCTGAGACCAACAAGCCAAGAGGAGGTGCAAGCCTGTCTCAAGTGGCAGAGAGAAAGGAGATTGAGTGTAAAGAATGAAGATGGGTAGCTGTGATCCTCAGCCTCCAGAGGT
>NW_015380002.1:0-2002 GCF_001522545.3 Parus major
TTGGGGACACTGAAAGGGTCTTGGGGACAGCCCTGGGGACACCGGGAGGGACTTGGGGACACCAGGAGGGACCTGGGGACATCTCTGGGGACACCGGGGGGGACTTGGGGACATCCTTGGGGACACTGGGAAGGATTTGGGGACTTAGGGACACCCTGGGGACACCGGAGGGACTTGGGGACATCTCTGGGGACACCAGGAGGGACTTGGGGACATCTCTGGGGACCTTGGGAAGGATTTGGGGACACTGGGACATCCTTGGGGACACTGAAAGGGACTTGGGGACATCCTTGGGGACACCGGGAGGGACTTGGGGACACCCCTGGGGACACTGAAAGGGTCTTGGGGACAGCCCTGGGGACACCGGGGGGGACTTGGGGACACCAGGAGGGACCTGGGGACATCTCTGGGGACACGAGGACACCCCTGGTGATGGATTTGGGGACCCTGGGATGGACTTGGGGACACCGGAGGGACTTGGGGACATCCTTGGGGACACCGGGAGGGCCTTGGGGACACCAGGAGGGACCTGGGGACACTGGGACAAGCTGGGGATGGATTTGGGGACACCGGGAGGGACTTGGGGACACTGAAAGGGACTTGGGGACAGCCCTGGGGACACCGGGAGGGACTTGGGGACACCAGGAGGGACCTGGGGACACCGAGAGGGACCTGGGGACATCTCTGGGGACACCGGGGGGGACTTGGGGACATCTCTGGGGAACCCTGGGAAGGATTTGGGGACACTGGGACACCCCTGGGGACACCGGGAGGGACCTCGGGACATCTCTGGGGACACCGGGAGAGCCTTGGGGACACCAGGACATCTCTGGGGACACGAGGACACCCCTGGTGATGGATTTGGGGACCCTGGGATGGATTTGGGGACACTGGGAGGGACCTGGGGACACCCCTGGGGACACCAGGAGGGACTTGGGGACATCCTTGGGGACACTGGGAAGGATTTGGGGACTTGGGGACACCCTGGGGACACCTGGGGACACTGGGACACCCTGGGGACACCGAGAGGGACATGGGGACATCCTTGGGGACACCAGGAGGGACTTGGGGACACCAGGAGGGACTTGGGGACACTGAAAGGGACTTGGGGACATCCTTGGGGACACCGGGAGGGCCTTGGGGACACCGGGGACACCCTTGGGGACACTGGGAGGGACTTGGGGACATTTTGGGGACCCTGGGACACCCTTGGGGACCCTGGGAAGGATTTGGGGACACTGGGACACCCCTGGGGACACCGGGGACACCCTTGGGGACACCGGGGGCACCCTTGGGGACATCGCGACCCTTTCGGGGACACCGGGGAGGGACCGGTTCCGGCTGGGGGCGTGGTTTCGTTAAGCCCCGCCCATTTTCTGACGTCACCGCGCTGGTCCCGCCCCCCCTCCCCTCAGGCGCCGCAGTGCGCCGGGAGCGAGCGGAGCCGAAAAGAGCCGGAAAAAGCCGAACGGAGCCGAGCGCCACCGAAGCGGGACACGGAAAGAGCCGAACGGCGGAACCGAAGCGGAGCCGAACCGGAGGCGAAGCGGACCCTCCTGAGGGTCCGGCCATGCCTTGAAGCGGCTCCTCAGAGCCGTCCCGGGCTCTTCCTCCTCGTCCTCCTCATCCTCGTCCTCCTCCTGCGGCGGGGGAGGAGCCCATGGGCCGGGCCGGGGGCTGAGGGGCGGCCGGAGACGCTGAACTGGGCCCAAACTGGGCCGAACTGGGCTGGAACTGGGACAAACTGGGCCCAACTAGGCCGGAGGAATCGGAACCGAGCCGAAAAGAGCCGAGCTCGTCCGGAAAGAGCCGAAGCGGAATTAACGGAACCGGGCCGGAAGTAAGCGGAGCGGACCGGAAATAGACGGAGAGACCGAACCGGGGCTCGGAAAGAGCCGAAAGGGTCCGGAAATTGCCGAGGGAGTCCGGAAGTTGCCGAAGGGGTCCGGAAATTGCCGAAGTGCCGCCATGTTGCTGTGGCTTCTCCTCGGGCTCCTCGAGG
>NW_015380003.1:0-1995 GCF_001522545.3 Parus major
ATCATTATTATAATCCTTATTATCATCATTATTATAATAACTCGATAATAAATCAAAATAATAATAATAACAATATTAACAACAAAGATAAATATAATAAAATGCATTGTAATAATAACAACAATAACTACTGTTCCCAGATAATCAGCTGTCAAATTGTACAGGCTGGAATATTCAAATCCACCTCCAAATCACTCTGAAAAGGGATCTTGGAGAGTCCTGAGCTGCTGGGCAGCCAAGGAGGGCAAATTCCAAATATCTTCTGCCACCTTAAAATGGAAATAAAAGGCACTTGGATAAGGAGAACCCCTGGCTGGTGGAGCACGTGGTGAGGAGAGCTCAGAAAAGGTCTTAAAACCCAAATTACGGAAGCTCAGGAAGCTCCCAGTCCTCCTCCATTGATTCCTCCTCCCTGCCCGAGCCAGAAAGTTCCCGGGATTCTCATTTCCTGGGATCAAGGGGTTGGAAACCATCCAAGCAAGCTCCACTTGCCCACTGTCCCCTGGCATTCCCACATGGAGCCTCCTCCTCAGCAAGGAAAGCTCCCCCAGCTCCGTGCCAGGGAGCTGCTGGGAAAGCTGCCACCACTTCTCCCAATCAATTGTTTTAAGATGCCACCACTTCGCCAGGGCTGGAAGTGCCACTCTTGGGGGGGGACATCTGAAAATAATTCCTTCATTTTTTAGGTCAAACATTGCCCTCCAGCACCGCAGGGCCCACATGACAGGAGGAATTGAAGGGAGAAGTGGCCGGCTCTGGAGCTGAGATGCCCAGCACAGAGCTCCTGGTGTGGTCCAGGCTGGAATGTCATTGAATATCCAAGGCACTGAGGTTTGGAGTCAAGAGGATGAGCTGAATCCAACCTCTCCTCGGGGGTAAGGGAGGGGAGCAGCAGTTTAGGTTTCAACCTCAAGTGATACCTCATTCATTTAGGGGAAAAAAAACCCAAGAGGGGATGTGAGGCTTGAGATTCCTCAGGAAATAATAAAAATAAGGGAAAAATCCAGCAGTCCAAGGCTTAATCCATGCTCTGTGACAGCTCTTTATCAGCCCATAAAGGAGCAATGAATGCAAATAATTCAATTTTGCCTCAGTAAAGGCTCAGCTGGAAGGGAAACCTGAGCTTGTTGCAGTTTTCCAACTGAACAACAGGAAAAATCCAGCCAAGAAGGAAGATTTGGAATGCCTGGGATCAGAGGAGGAGCTGGTGGCACCTGGAGCAGCAGCAATTCCCTTTGGAACACCCAGCTGGGTAAGGAGCAAACCATCAAACCTTGTCTGCTCCACCTCTGCCTGCCCACCTTAATTAGAGGCCAGTTGGAGAAAATTGAGATGGATTGTCTCAGGCAGCATTCCCAGGAACTGGATCAAACCCACACTGGCACCTAGAGAGGGCCAAGCTGGAAGAGCAGGAGCCAAAATCCCCACCTTGGCTTGCTGGAAGCCCCAAATAATCCCCAAGGAGCAGAGCTCCCCTCTGCCTCCCAAAAATCCTTCACCCTGCAGTCAGGGAAAACATGCAGAAATGGGAAAGCACCTGAGCAATTGCCTCCTTCTAAAGTCCCACCCCAGGCACATTCACTGGGACATTTTTGTTCCCAGCCAAAGGATTTGTTTGGATTTTTACAGAAGTAAAAATTTGCTGAGTTAGGTAAACCCCAGAATTCCATGGAATGTCTTTCTGGTGCCTTCCAGCCATAAAACCCATCCCACAGGTGCTCCCAACCATGTCCATGAGCACAACCAGGGCTTTAGTTAAGCTGCTGTTGGAGGCAGGCCTCAAATTATAAAATCATGGAATGGTTTGGGTTGGGAGAGACCTTGAAGCTCATCCACATCCAGATCCATGGCAGGGACACCTCCCACTGTCCCAGGAGCTCCCAATGTCCAGCCTGGCCTTGGGCACTGCCAGGGATCCAGGGGCAGCCCCAGCTGCTCTGGCAATTCCATCCCAGCCCCTGCCCACCCTGCCAGGGAACAATCCCTGCCCAAGAT
>NW_015380004.1:0-2044 GCF_001522545.3 Parus major
TCTATGTTGCCATGAGTAAAACAGGATTAAATATCTGACAGCAAGCAATCATGGTTCAATCCTGACACCCATCCCAACTCTATCTCCTGCTGACTGCTATGACCACAGGACAGGGCTCATCCCCCATCCCCAGCAGATTTGTGCCTCACGTCCTCTCCCGTTCCTCATCGGCGTGCTGCAGGTAGATGGTGCCGCTCTGCTCCTTCACAGACTCCTCCAGAGGGGTCAGCAAGTCCTCCAGCTCTTTCTGCTGGGACAGAATGAAGTCAAGCTCCTGATCCAGTCTGCAAAGAGAAAATGCCAACTGCTTCCCTTTCATGTTGCACACATTGCAGAGCAGGCACACAAGCAGGCAGGACAGCACAGAGAAGAAATTCAATCATTTCAAGCGCTCAGAGTCTCCTACCTCTTCTGATCAACCTTCACCTTCTCCACTTCTCTGTGTAACGAAGTGATCTGGAAACAGAAGACACTTCATTACAGCCTGAACACCAAGAAGTCAGCTTCCCAAAGAAGAGAGGTGCGAGGGAGAAAGCAGCACCATGCAAGTTCTACTGGAAACAAGAGACGGTTACATAAAGATCTACAGGCCAAAGATGGAATAAGGCAGGTTCAGCTTGGAATGGTCCCCCTGAGAGAACTTGGTATCACAGAGCAAAGTCACAGAACACACTTCCAAGCCCCGAGGCCTAAAGGCCAGAACAGACACACAGAGAGACTGTGAAAAGCACTCGGGTGGGGCTCACACCTATTTCTTTCACAAGCAGAAAGTCCCCCTGGATGGCGTGTTGCATCTATAACAGAGACCTTTAAGGACCTGAGCAAGCAGAACGAGGTTCCACTGGAGGTCACCTCACCTTCTCCCCATTCTCTATCAGCATCCGGTCCCAGGCATTGACCTGTGTAGCTTGATGGAGGAAGTGCTTCTCTTGGTCTTCCAGTTCCAGGCTCCACTTGTTTATCAAACTCTCCAGCTGGGCATAAGTCATCACTGGGGGGGCACTGAGAGGGAGCAAGGTCAGGAAAGAGAAACGCCACAACACTCATTTATTTCCCCTTCCTCCTCCAGATGCCAGCATGAACAGGCAGCAAATGGTCAGTGGTAACAAAACACACACCTGGTTGTGGTGGTTGTGGTTATGGCAGCTGTGGAGGTCACAGCTCCAATGGCACCAGTCGTAGTCAATGGCTTCAGATTCAAAGGAAAGCCAGAAGCAGAAGTGGTCCCTGGAAGAAGAGATTCAAGTCAAGCAACAGGAGAGGACACACCTGGTACCTCACTAACAGAGAACAGCTCCAGGGTACACTGCCCATTGCTGCAGGAGCTGCAGTAGATCCCTCTGAAGGGAGCAAGAGCAAATCCCAGCTCTGTCAAGGAGGGAATGAAAACATCCCTTGCCCACACCCTTGTCAATCCCCTCAGTTCTCCTGGTAGAACCAAGAACTACCAGCACAGCCAGTTCCTCCCCTGCACCTTTGCAGCAGATGAGAGAACTTCTAGGTTTTCACAAAGAGATGGAAAAGGATCACAGACAGTCAGACTGTGTCATTTTTAGTTACTTGAGGGCTTTACAAATCAGAACTGCTCTGCTGCTACTCTCCCAAGTCAGGCTCCCTTCTCTTCAGCCACTTTCAGCATCTCCTTCCTACCAGTGGCAGTGCTTGTTGTGGCAGCTGTTGTTCCAGGAACTTTCAATCCAAAGCCCAGTGTCCCCAGGCTGGCTGTCCCCGTGGAAGTGGCACCAACTGTAAAGAGAAGACACCATTAACAGGTTGCATAAGGCATGAAATGCAGGGCCCCTTGGACAAGTTGTGCCCAGCCTGCTCCCCCCTCCCACTGCAGCAGCAGCAGCAGCTCCAGCAGCCACAGGGAGCAGCAGCCACCTGCTCCTTTAGTGCCCCAGGGACAAACCTGCCCGGAGAGACTCACGTGAGAGGCCCGTGGTGGAGGAGGAGGAGGAGGCTGGGGCTGAAGAAGTGGCCACCGATCCAAACAAGGAGGTCCCCGTGGAGCCCAGCACTGAGGTGGTGCTGGTGGTGGAGG
>NW_015380005.1:0-2040 GCF_001522545.3 Parus major
GCCTTGTCAACTTTTCATAATTCTTTAAGAAATTTAGTGAATTCACTTTCTAGGAAAGATGGAGAGAGACATAGGGCCAGGACACAGGGAATGGCCTCAAAATGACAGAGGGCAGGGATAGATGGGATATTGGGAAGGGATTGTTCCCTGGCAGGGTGGGCAGGCCATGGCACAGGGTGCCCAGAGCAGCTGTGGCTGCCCCTGGATCCCTGCAAGTGTCCAAGGCCAGGTTGGACACTGGGGCTTGGAGCAGCCTGGGACAGTGGAAGGTGTCCCTGACATGGCAGGGGTGGCACTGGATGGGCTTTAGGGTCCTTTCCCACACAAACTGTGATTCCACAGGGCTTTTTCAGAACAGCACATCAATCTGAGGCTGGGAGCTTCAACAAATCTTTGGAGCCATCTAATGGGGATCTAAAAACATTGGTTTTGGTTAATAATCTTTGATCACAGGACTCTAATGTTTGAGGGAAGTGCTTCTCTCAAAGACACATGGGTGAGTCCCACTTCGTGGTAAAGGTGGGCATTGCTGAGATAACAGCGAGATAATAAATGTTTCCTGTATTCAGGTAAAATAGAGAGATTTTTAAGTATTCCCATTTTTTTTCTCAGTTTCAGTCTGTTACTGATTTTAAGGAACAGAACCTAGGGGTTCACTGCTAAGCCAGAGTCTGTTTTGAATGCTCCTTGTGATTCCACCCACTTCTGGTCATTTGCTAAATTATGATTAATAAAAAAGGAAGATTATTTGAAATATCAGTCTTGTTATAGTGAATTCTGAATTGATTCACATCTGATAATTTTCTAAAGTGTGACATATGAAAACAAGGATTACTTGAAATGTCGGTCTTCTTACAGGATCTTATTTTAACATATTTGCAAGTTTAAGGAGAGGAGCATTTGATAAAATTTTCCAAACTAATTCTACTATTTGGCATCTCAATAAGATGTTTATTTCCCTAGAAAAATATTATTTCTTTGCAAAAATCTTGCCTTTTAAATTCAGAAGTGAAAATTTAAGCATGACAAGTGGAGCACTGGCCTGGGTGTTTTGGCTGACGTGAAGGGTGCTTAAGATGAATAAATGGCCAGGAATGTGAAAAATACTGAAAATCCTTAGGGAAGAGTTGGGAAAAAATCTCAGATGTTTCTTTCCCTTCCTTCCTGTCTTTCTCCTTATAAAATCCTCTCAAAAGTGAAGAAATGCTGCAGATTATCAGTGCATTAAAATTATCTGGAATGAAAAGAAATCTTTTCTAAATGGGAATTCCTGCCTTAAGCCATTGTTATTTAGCACCATGTTGCCTCAGTTTATGAAATGTGAGGGTGTTTATTTCCATGAATTTCATGGAGTTGAGTTACCTTTGGAAAAGCTAATTTACATTCAGTGTGCATCACAACAGAGCAAACGGTCTGGAGTGGCTGTTGCATGGACAAGAAGGCAGAAAGTGCAAATGCACCTTTTAGAAATGGAATGTGGGAGGCAGTTTCAGGAACAATTACCAAATAACTGGGGCTCAGTAAACAGAAGCTGCCAGCCTGGGAGACCCTTGTTCTACCTTGTTCCAAAATCCTCTGGATTTTTGATTTTTTTTAAGTAGTAAGGAGTTATTTTATGGAGATGTTGGGAGCTCTTGGGACACTGAAATCATACCAGCTGGATCTGGAGCTGGGAAGAGCCTGATTCTGACACCAGTAGTGCACCAGAAGTGCAGGTCTCCATTCAGACTTTTTGGCTGAGGTTTTGTTTGGTTTGGTTTTTTTCTTTGTTTCTTTATTTTATTTCTCTGTTTTGGGGTTCTTGTTAAGGGAAGATGGTTGCAGGTTTCTCTATGGAGCCTCTGAGGTGCCACTTTCAAACAGGTTTGTTCTTAAAGCAAGGGATTTCTTCTGGGGTCACATCTCCACAGTGTAATTGCTGTTTCTGACCTGTCCTAAGCATTTCATGGAATTTTTATGGTTGGAAATGACCTCCAAGGTCACCAAGTCCAACCTGTGACTAGGCACCACCTTACAACTAAACCACAACTGCAGAGTGCC
>NW_015380006.1:0-2401 GCF_001522545.3 Parus major
ACCCATGGGTGGTCACTGGTCCCATGGTGGCCACTGGTCCCATGGGTGATCAGTGGTCAGTGTCCATCACCCATGGGTGGTCACTGGTCCCATGGGTGACCAGTGGCCAGTGTCCATCACCCGTGGTGGCCAGTGGTCAGTGTCCATCACCCATGGCTGGTCACTGGTCCCATGGGTGGTCACTGGTCCCATGGGTGATCAGTGGCCAGTGGTCAGTGTCCATCACCCCATGGCTGGTCACTGGTCCCATGGGTGATCAGTGGTCAGTGTCCATCACCCATGGCTGATCACTGGTCCCATGGTGGCCACTGGCCAGTGTCCATCACCCCATGGGTGATCAGTGGTCAGTGTCCATCACCCATGGGTGGTCACTGGTCCCATGGTGGCCAGTGACCAGTGTCCATCACCCATGGTGGCCACTGGCCAGTGTCCATCACCCCATGGGTGATCAGTGGCCAGTGGCCAGTGTCCATCACCCCATGGGTGATCAGTGGTCAGTGGTCAGTGTCCATCACCCCATGGCTGCTCACTGGTCCCATGGGTGATCAGTGACCAGTGTCCATCACCCATGGTGGCCACTGGCCAGTGTCCATCACCCCATGGGTGGCCAGTGGTCAGTGTCCATCACCCCATGGCTGGTCACTGGTCCCATGGGTGATCAGTGGTCAGTGTCCATCACCCATGGCTGCTCACTGGTCCCATGGGTGATCAGTGGCCAGTGTCCATCACCCATGGGTGGTCACTGGTCCCGTGGTGGCCACTGGCCAGTGTCCATCACCCCATGGCTGCTCACTGGTCCCATGGGTGATCAGTGGCCAGTGTCCATCACCCATGGCTGCTCACTGGTCCCATGGTGGCCACTGGCCAGTGTCCATCACCCGTGGGTGGTCACTGGTCCCATGGGTGATCAGTGACCAGTGTCCATCACCCCATGGCTGGTCACTGGTCCCATGGTGGCCACTGGCCAGTGTCCATCACCCCATGGGTGATCAGTGGCCAGTGTCCATCACCCCATGGGTGATCAGTGGCCAGTGTCCATCACCCATGGGTGGTCACTGGTCCCATGGGTGATCAGTGGCCACTGGCCAGTGTCCATCACCCGTGGTGGCCAGTGGTCAGTGTCCATCACCCATGGCTGGTCACTGGTCCCATGGTGGCCACTGGCCAGTGTCCATCACCCATGGTGGTCACTGGTCCCGTGGTGGCCACTGGCCAGTGTCCATCACCCCATGGGTGGTCACTGGTCCCATGGGTGATCAGTGGCCAGTGGTCAGTGTCCATCACCCCATGGGTGACCAGTGGCCAGTGTCCATCACCCCATGGGTGATCAGTGACCAGTGTCCATCACCCCGTGGCTGGTCACTGGTCCTGTGGTGGCCACTGGCCAGTGTCCATCACCCCATGGGTGGTCACTGGTCCCATGGCTGCTCACTGGTCCCATGGGTGATCAGTGATCAGTGGTCAGTGTCCATCACCCATGGTGGTCACTGGTCCCGTGGTGGCCACTGGCCAGTGTCCATCACCCCGCTGACCGCTCGCCCCCCCAGCGGCATGGCGNTGGTCCCATTGAGTGGTCAGTGGTCATTGTGGGTGGTCAGTGGTCCCATTGAGTGGTCAGTGGTCCCATTGAGTGGTCAGTGGTCATTGTGAGAGGTCAGTGAACCCCATCACTGGTCAGTGGTCCCATTGAGTGGTCAGTGGTCCCATTGAGTGGTCACTGGTCCCATTGAGTGGTCACTGGTCCCATTGAATGACCACTGATCCTATTGAGTGGTCAGTGGTCATTGTGAGTGGTCCCATTGAGTGGTCAGTGGTCCCATGGAATGGTCAGTGGTCTCATTGAGTGGTCAGTGGTCCCATTGAGTGGTCAGTGGTCCCATTGAGTGGTCAGTGGTCCCTGTGAGTGGTCACTGGCCCCATGGGTGGTCAGTGGTCCCATTGAATGGTCACTAGTCCCATTGAGTTGTCACTGGTCCCATGGGTGGTCAGTGGTCCCACAGGTGATCAGTGGCCAGTGTCCATCACCCCACGGGTGGTCAGCAGTCAGTGTCCATCACCCATGGCTGCTCACTGGTCCCATGGGTGATCAGTGGCCAGTGGTCAGTGTCCATCACCCCATGGGTGGTCACTGGTCCCGTGGGTGATCAGTGGTCAGTGTCCATCACCCATGGGTGGTCACTGGTCCCATGGGTGATCAGTGGCCAGTGGTCAGTGTCCATCACCCATGGCTGGTCACTGGTCCCACGGTGACCACTGGCCAGTGTCCATCACCCATGGTGATCAGTGGCCAGTGGTCAGTGTCCATCACCCATGGGTGGTCACTGGTCCCATGGTGGCCACTGGTCCCATGGGTGATCAGTGGTCAGTGTCCATCACCCATGGGTGGTCACTGGTCCCATGG
>NW_015380007.1:0-1952 GCF_001522545.3 Parus major
CAAAAATGGACAAATTCCAAAAAACTTCAGGTGATCCAGAACCTTCTCTTGATCCAGAACCTTCCGGTGTTCCAGAACCTTCAGGTGACCCAGAACCTTCTGGTGTTCCAGAATCTTTAGGTGTTCCAGAACCTTCTGCTGTTCCAGAACCTTCAGCTGCTCCAGAACCCCCAGGTGTTCCAGAACCTTCTGGTGCTCCAGAACCTTCAGGTGACCCAGAACCTTCTGGTGTTCCAGAATCTTTAGGTGTTCCAGAACCTTCTGCTGTTCCAGAACCTTCAGGTGATCCAGAACCTTCTGTTCCTCCAGAACCCCCAGGTGCTCCAGAACCTTCTCTTGGTCCAGAACCTTCCGGTGTTCCAGAACCTTCTGCTGTTCCAGAACCCTCAGGTGACCCAGAACCCCCAGGTGTTCTGGAACCTTCTGCTGTTCCAGAACCTTCAGGTGTTCCAGAACCTTCTGGTGCTCCAGAACCTTCAGGTGACCCAGAACCTTCTGGTGTTCTGGAACCTTCTGCTGTTCCAGAACCCGGAGCTGTTCCAGAACCCTCCAGTGATCCAGAACCCTCCATTGTTCCAGAACCTTCTGGTGCTCCAGAACCTTCTGTTCCTCCAGAACCCCCAGGTGCTCCAGAACCTTCCGGTGTTCCAGAACCCTCAGGAGACCCAGAACCTTCTCGTGTTCCAGAACCTTCTCTTGTTCCAGAACCTTCTGGTGATCCAGAACCCCCAGGTGCTCCAGAACCCTCCATTGTTCCAGAACCTTCTGGTGCTCCAGAACCTGTTCCAGAACCCCCAGGTGCTCCAGAACCCTCAGGTGACCCAGAACCTTCTGGTGTTCTGGAACCTTCTGCTGTTCCAGAACCCGGAGCTGTTCCAGAACCCTCCAGTGATCCAGAACCTTCCGGTGTTCCGGAACCCCCAGGTGTTCTGGAACCTTCTGTTCCTCCAGAACCCTCAGGAGACCCAGAACCCTCAGGAGACCCAGAACCCTCCATTGTTCCAGAACCTTCTGGTGTTCCAGAACCTTCTGTTCCTCCAGAACCCTCAGGTGACCCAGAACCCTCAGGTGACCCAGAACCCTCAGGTGACCCAGAACCCTCAGGAGACCCAGAACCCTCCATTGTTCCAGAACCTTCTGGTGCTCCAGAACCTGTTCCAGAACCCCCAGGTGCTCCAGAACCTTCCGGTGACCCAGAACCTTCTCGTGTTCCAGAACCCTCAGGTGATCCAGAACCCCCAGGTGCTCCAGAACCTTCAGGTGACCCAGAACCTTCTGGTGTTCTGGAACCTTCTGCTGTTCCAGAACCTGGAGCTGGTCCAGAACCCTCCAGTGATCCAGAACCTTCTGGTGACCCAGAACCCCCAGGTGTTCCGGAAGCTTCTGTTCCTCCAGAACCCTCAGGAGACCCAGAACCCTCAGGAGACCCAGAACCCTCCATTGTTCCAGAACCTTCTGGTGCTCCAGAACCTGTTCCAGAACGCTCAGGTGTTCCAGAACCTTCTGGTGCTCCAGAACCTTTCAGTGTTCCAGAACCTTCTCTTGGTCCAGAACCTTCTCTTGTTCCAGAACCTTCTGATGCTCCAGAACCTTCTGTTCCTCCAGAACCCCCAGGTGCTCCAGAACCTTCCGGTGTTCAGAACCCTCAGGTGACCCAGAACCCTCAGGTGTTCCAGAACCTTCTGGTGCTCCAGAACCCTCAGGTGACCCAGAACCCTCAGGTGTTCCAGAACCTTCCGGTGTTCCAGAACCCTCAGGTGACCCAGAACCCCCAGGTGACCCAGAACCCCCAGGTGATCCAGAACCTTCTGGTGCTCCAGAACCTGATCCAGAACCCCCAGGTGCTCCAGAACCTTCTCTTTTTCCAGAACCTTCTGGTGTTCCAGAACCCTCAGGTGGCCCAGAACCCTCAGGTGACCCAGAACCTTCCGGTGTTCCAGAACCTTCTGTTG
>NW_015380008.1:0-3715 GCF_001522545.3 Parus major
CCAGAGCTGGAATTTTGGGAATTTTGGGCTGTGCCCCCTTCCTGGCCTGGGAAGGAAAGGATTTGGGAAGGGAATGAAGTGACACACTCAGGGCAGCATTTTCCAGGAGTTTTTTTCCCAGAGAAATGGGAATTCCAGGGAATTGTGGCTCTGGAATGGGATCCCGAGGAGAGGGAGGTTCCAGAGGGAATGTTGAATTCCCAAATTCCTGAATTCCCGGTGCTTTGGGGCTGGAATTGCAGTGCAGGGAATGTCTCAGGTGTTGGGATCCACCGGCTCATCCTGAAGGAATCCGATCCCTAAAGGGAATCCCTGGAAAAGGGGAATCCTTGGAAAAGGGAGAATCCACTGGTAAAGGGGAATCCTTGGAGAAGGGGAATCCTTGGGAAATCCCCACTTTGGTGCTTCCCATCCCAAACCGCTCCCGGATTCCGGGAATCCCAGCCCAGGGACCGGGAGCTGGGCCTGGGAGGAGTTTCCAGCCCAGGAATTTGGGATCTTGGGATGGAATTCCCTGGGACGGGGGGAGGTGTCCGTGGCCACGGAAATGGGAATGGGATGGGACTTGAGGATCTTCCAGGGAAAAACAGTTGGAGATTCCAGGGAAAAGCTGGGAATGAAAGGAATGGCTGGGGAGGGAATGTGGGAGTGTGGTGGGGGGGAGGGGAAAGGGAAAAGAGGGAAAAAGGGAAGGGAAGGGAAGCTGAGGTGAGGTCTCGGCAGTTCCGCTCCCTGTGCACACAAACATGGCCCCCACTGTCCCCCAATCCCGTTTTTCCCACATTTTCCGTGTTCCCTGTTTCCCCACATGTTCCCTGTTCCCCATTCCCTGTTCCCCATTCCCTGTTCCCCATTCCCTGTTTCTCATTCCCTGTTCCCCATTCCCTGTTCCCCATTCCCTGTTTCCCATTCCCTGTTCCCCATTCCGTGTTCCCCATTCCCTGTTCCCCATTCCCTGTTTCCCATGATTTCCCTGTTCCCCATTCCCTGTTCCCCATTCCCTGTTTCCCATGATTTCCCTGTTTCCCATGATTTCCCTGTTTCCCATGATTTCCCTGTTTCCCATGATTTCCCTGTTTCCCATGTTTTCCCATCCATTCCTGTTTGTGTTCCCGGTGTTCCTATTCCCGTTTCCCACCATTCCCATTCTCGGTGTTCCTGGTGTTCCTGTTCATTCCAATTCCCGGTGTTCCCGGTGGTGTTCCTGGTTGTGTTCCCTGTTTTCCCACCATTCTCTGCTGTGTTCCCTGTGTTCCCATTCCTGTTTTCCCACCATTCCCATTCCCCGTTTTCCCGGTTGTGTTCCCGGTTGTGTTCCTGGTGTTCTCATTCCCGGTGGTGTTCCCGGTGTTCCCATTCCCTGTTTTCCCATCCATTGTTCCCGGTGTTCCCATTCCCTGTTTCCCATCCATTGTTCCCGGTTGTGTTCCCGGTTGTGTTCCTGGTGTTCCCATTCCCTGTTTTCCCATCCATTGTTCCCGGTTGTGTACCCGGTGGTGTTCCCGGTGGTGTTCCCGGTGTTCCCATTCCCTGTTTCCCATCCATTGTTCCCGGTTGTTCCCGGTGGTGTTCCCGGTGGTGTTCCCGGTGGTGTTCCCGGTGGTGTTCCCGGTGTTCCCATTCCCTGTTTTCCCATCCATTGTTCCCGGTTGTTCCCGGTGGTGTTCCCATTCCCTGTTTCCCATCCATTGTTCCCGGTTGTGTTCCCGGTGTTGTTCCCGGTGTTCTCATTCCCTGTTTCCCATCCATTGTTCCCGGTTGTTCCCGGTGGTGTTCCCGGTGGTGTTCCCGGTGTTCCCATTCCCTGTTTCCCATCCATTGTTCCCGGTTGTTCCCGGCAGAGCCTGGCCCAGCTGGAGAACCTGTGCAAGCAGCTGTACGAGACCACGGACACGGGCACGCGCCTGCAGGCCGAGAAAGCGCTGGTGGAGTTCACCAACAGCCCCGAGTGCCTGAGCAAGTGCCAGCTGCTGCTCGAGAGGGGCAGCGTGAGTCACAATTCCCGAAATTCCCAAAATTCCTGATCCCANCTGGAATTGTCCCCAAACCCCTGGAATTGACCCCAAACCCTCTGGAATTGTCTCCAAAGCCCCCAAGGCACAGCTGGGGCTGTTTTCCATCAGATTTGGTGGATTTGGATTTGCATGGAGCCCAAAACCTGGGATAAAGCGGAATTCCCAGGAATTATTTATTATCCCTGGAACTTTGGGATCGAATCAATTCCCGGGAATTGCGAGGGTGAAAGGAGAGCTCAGGGATTCCACTGGGAATTGCAGAAAACGGGGATCGCTGGATTAGGAACAGGGATTTCCATGGGAAAAAAATCCTCATTTTCCTTGGAATTCGGCTCCAAATCTGGGATTTCCGTGTGAAATCCGGGGTTGAGCGAGGTGGGAGTCGGGAAAGCCGGAGCTGGAGGGGTTGGGAATGCTGAGCTCAGCAGAGTTAAAGTTTAACTCAGAACTTCGGGAATTTTTCCACGGCTGGAAAAGAGATTTGGGAACTCGCAGGAATTCCGGGAATTCTGGTGAGGATTGGGAAGGTTTGGAGCAATGGGAAAAGGGGTTGGAAGTGGGAGAGGTTTGGATGGGATTTTGGGATGAAATCCTCCCATTATTCCAGGTTATCCCAACCTGCTCTTGGAAACTTCCAGGAATTCCATCCCAGGCAGGAATTCCTTCCCAAAATTCCATTTAAATCTCCCCTTTTCCAATGGGAATCCGTTCCCTGTGGCCAGCCCAGCTCTCCTGGAAGCGGCTCCAGGTTTTCCCTGGAATTTCCCTTTTCCAGGAGAACATTCCCAGCAATCCCACCCTGGCTCCAGAGGCGTTTTTAGGGAATATTCTCTGGGAACGCTTGCTTTGGGAATTTGGGAATAAATCCCAGCTGGCAGCAGGGGTTGGGAAGCCGGGAAAATCCCTCTGGAACTTCCCAAGAACTTTGGTTTAGGTGGAAAAAAATTCCCAGAGGAATTTCAGGAATTACAGCAGAGCCCAAATGGATTTTCCATGGATTTTACTGGATGTGATGGAGCCTGAATTGGTTTTTTATGGATTTTTCCCAATGTGCTGAAGCCCCAAAAGATTTTTTTATGGATTTTTCCTGGAATGACGAAGCCCAAATCCATTTTTTTGGGAATTTTTCCAGATTTGGTGAAGCCAGAGAAGATTCTTTGATGGATTTTACCTGGAGTGAAGAAACTTCCAAAACATTTAATGGATTTTTCTTGGAATGACGAAGCCCAAATCCATTTTTCCTGGATTTTTCCTGGAATGACAAAGCCAAAATGAATTTTTCCTGGATTTTTCCTGGAATGAAGAAGCCCAAACCCATTTTTCCATGGTTTTTACCCAGCTTGATGAAGCCCAAATTAATTTTTCATGGATGTTTCCCGGTGTGAAGAATTCCCAAACATTTTTTTTATGGATTTGGACCCGGAATGGTGAAGCCCAAACACGATTTTTATGGATTCTACCTGGTTTTCCTCCTGAAAAATTCAGAATTCTGGGAATTGCGAGTGATCCCTTTGGGTTTTCCTGGGAATATCCCATTTTTTTCCCCTTTGGAAGCAGATTTTTTCCTTGGATTTTTGGATTGAAAACTGAAATAATGGAAACGACGGACAAAAATTCCCAAAATTACAGAAATTTGCTGGAAATTGTGGATAAAAATTCCCAAATTATGGAAATTTGCTGGAAATGATGGGTGAAAATTC
>NW_015380009.1:0-2018 GCF_001522545.3 Parus major
CATGTCGACAACAGCTAGCATCTGAGTCCAAGGGGGCTTTGCAGAATACTGAATCTCTCCACCGAACCCAACCAGGGCTATTGCTAGGTTTTCTGACATCACTGTTGACTGTGTAGAGAGTTGCTTGCGAAAAGGCAGGAATATTCTGGCTGGCTCAATGCCAAGATGTCTCAGAGCAAGTTTTCTGCCTTTCATAATGAGGCTGCTGAGGTACTCAGCTCCTGGGGAAAATGCACGTGTCTGTTTTCCCAGGACTATCCACTGTATTGGGTGAGCTTTTTCTGGGGGGCCTTGAGCTAGTGCTCCTACCCCCCCTCCCTTTGTGAAGTGCACGTACAGATCGAGTGGTACTTGGGGCTTCCACCTGGCGATGGAACTTAAAGATACTTGCTGTTCGATAAAGTCAAGAGAGTTCATTGCTTCTGCTGTCAGGGCTTTGTGTTCCCATGGATTTTTCCCTCTCAGGAGATCATACAGGGGGGTCATCTTCTCAGGTGGGATTAGGACGATGTTGCGGAGCCATTGCAGGGATCCCACCAGCTGCTGCATGTCATGGAGCGTTTTGATGTCCCGACGGATCTTTATCTGGGGAGGGGATATGTAAGAGTCTGTGATCTTCACCCCCAAAAAGGTTACACATGGTCCTTTTTTAATTTTTGCACTCGCAATTTCAAAGCCATTTGCTTTTAGAGTCTCTGTGATTGTTGACACTAACTGGTCCACCTGACCTCCCGAGGGTGCGGCAATCAGGATGTCGTCCATGTACTGGATGATGGTCGCAGTCGAGTTGCTGTGACGGATCGGTGCCAGCGCTCGATCGACTGTGATTTGGCAGATTGTAGGTGAGTTGACCATCCCCTGAGGCAGTACTTTCCACTGGAAGCGTAGGTTGGGACGCTGGCTGTTTGGAAACACCACGGAGAAAGCAAACCGCTCTCTGTCTTCTTCATGTAAGGGTATAGAAAAGAAACAGTCTTTGATATCAAGAACAGCACAGGGTTGGCCTTCTGGCACCATAGAGTTCATAGGTAACAGTGTTTGAACAGGTCCCATGGGTTGAATTTTCTTATTCACTTCACGTAAATCGTGGAGAAGGCGAAACCCTTCTCTGGATCGCTTAGGGATTACAAAAACAGGAGTATTCCACGGGCTAGTAGATGGCTCTATGTGACCTTGTTGTAGTTCACGATTAACTAACTCAAGAAGGGCATCTAATCGAGGCTTGGACAGGGGCCACTGCTCGACCCACACTGGGTCAGATGATTTCCAAGAAAGCTTGATTGGTGGCAGTGGGTGCACAGCAGTGGCCCTTAGGGTAAATTTGTCACCCTGGCTTTTAGCAAGGCTAGGGCGTCTCTCCCCAGCAATGCTGGGATTCCTGTCATGACATATGGGAAGAGGGCAATAGTTTTTTCTGGCCCTTTTTCTGTGTGGAGTGTAATGGCTATTAGCTGTGCACTTCTCCGAGCTCGTGATAACCCTCCAACCCCGCCCACCATGGGGGCATCCTCTAGTTTCCAGAGAGGAGGCCAATTTGTTTCTGGAATGACTGTGACATCTGCCCCAGTATCAATTAGAAAAGGAACACTGATGGACCCAGAGGGGATACTTTGATCACCTGAGATGTCATAAAGAGTGCAGATTCCCCATACGACCGGCGGGTTGTCACACCTTACTGCCAGGGCCACCCTGGGGTCTTGTCTCCCCACTGTGATCCCTGTTGCCCCTGAGGCAGATAAGGCAGGGTTGGCTGAGCAACTGGCTGAGTTATAAAAGTGGTTGCCTCTCGGGGGGGTAATGGGTTCGGGAGCAGCTCGGTTCTTGCAGGATTGGCATAGTTGGGCCGCCTCGCATCCCATGTGGGAGAGAACTGAGTGCGGCCCTGCTGTCCTCTCCCCCTCCCGTTTCCCTGAGCCTTAGATCTGCATTCTCTGGCAAGGTGCCCCCTTTTCCCACAAGCCCAGCATAGTCCTTTAAACTGGTTCTGCTGTGAGGTGGGCGTTGCCTGAGCCCCCCCC